>NW_026067913.1:6877647-6901866 GCF_014885135.2 Alexandromys fortis | reverse complement strand
TATATATATATTTAAAAATGTTCTCTAGCGGGGACTGGAGAGATGGCTCAGTGGTTAATTAAGAACACTGACTGCTCTTCCAGAGGGCCACAGGTTCAATTCCCGGCACCCACATGGCGGCACACAACTGTCTGTAACTCCAAGATCTGACCCTCACACAGATACACATACAGGCAAAACACTGATGCACACAAAATAAAAATAAATAAATTATTTAAAAGATGTTCTCGAGTAATTTTACTTCTGGGTCCTTATAAAAGAGAGATTTAAAAAAAAATCTGATTCTGAGCAAAAACCCACGTATGAGTGTTCATAGCTTTGTTCTCAATTCCTCTCCTAGTTTGGCTTCACCTTGACACAGCTGAGAGCTATCTGAGGGAGCCTCAGTTGTTGGCATTGCCCAGTCAGACTAGCCTGTGGGCACGCTGGTGAGGCATTTTCTCAACTGCTAGTTGATGTGGAAGGGCTCAGCCCACCGTGGGCGGTACCATGCCTAGGCAGTGGGCCTGCGCTGTATACTGTATAAGAAAGCTTTCTGAACAAGAGAAATGAGGGGAAGTGGGAGAAGCCCTGACTTCCCCCACTGATGGATTATAACCTGGAAGCACAGGGCAAATGAACCCTTTCCTCCCCCAACAGAAAGGCAAGCTACAACAAGTGCCCAGCACAGAAATAATTCATATCTGAAGCATTAGAACAGACTGTGGTGCATGTATATCATGAAATAATATTTAGCAATAAAAAGGAACAAACTTATCTATACAACAACCTGGATGAACTTTTAAGTGCTCTTAATTTATGTTAAGAAAACCTTTCGAAAGTTTACATCCTGTGTGATCCTATTAGCATAACAATCTTAAAATAGCAAAACTAAGGAGAAGAAGAGCAGTTTGGTGGCTTCCAGGATTTGCTGGGAGATAGAGAGGCAAGTGCAGGCCTGTGGTGCTTGGATCCACATTTCTGCTAAAACTGTGCAAATTTTTAGGTTTTTGCTTACTTTTATTTTATGTGCATTGGTGTTTTGCCCGCATGTGTGTCTGTGTGAGGTTGCTAGATCCCCTGGACCTGGGGTTACAGACAGTTGTGAGCTTCCGTGTGGGTGCTGGGAATTGAACCTAGGTCCTCTGGAAGAGCAACCAATGCCCCAACCTCTGGGCCATCTCTCCAGCCCTGTTGTGTATTTTATGCACATGACACACTTATGCTTTTTAAAACTGCATAACTGTATGGAGTGTATTCATGTCTGTTTGCTGGGTTTTATATTGTATCATACATAGACACAAGCTGTTATCGTTGGGGGTACCTGGGTGAAGGGTACGTAGTAGCTCTGCTCTGCACAATTGACGTCTACAGTCATGTCAAAATAAAAAGTTACCATAGGGCCAGGGACGTGGCTTAATTTTAGAGTTCTTGCCTAGAACGTGTGAGGCTCTGGTTTGATCCTAACACGACTAAAACAAAGTTTATGTTGTAGAAGCTGAAACAATAAACTTGGCTGACATGTGGGGAGATGGACCTGAATTCATATCCCTTGAGAGCTTAAGGCAGATGGATCAGGGGTTCAGGATCATTCTTGGCTATGTGTCAAGTTTGAGGCCTACATGAAACCCTGGACTACTTGAGTCTCAAAACAGCAAGCAAGATCCTTTAGGGTCCCGACTACAGTGGCTCTTTATTGGATCCCACTGATGTTCTTTCCAAAGAACAGTAGAGAAAATGAGAGGCAAGCACAAAGAAATTGTGGAGAGACATTAGATGCCTTGTTCTGTCTGGGGTGAAAACTTTGAATTTTTTATCTTTGTCATTTCTATTACGTGCATTTGCCACGACACACATGTGGAGGTTCGAGGACAACTCGCAAGAGTCAGTTCTCTCCTCCCTTCATGTTGGTCCTGAGGTTTGAACTTAGGCTGTCAGGCTTGACACGCAGAGCCTTTACCCTCTGAGCCATCTCTCTGCTTCCCCTGCCTTCCCACCGCCGCTCCCTTTTAAGGTCCCACTGCTTAGGTTGGCCCAAGTGTGGCTGCAAACTCACGATCCTCCCTCCGGAGCTTGCCAAGTGCTTGCACGGCAAGTGTGTGTCACCACGCTGGGCTGAGGGGTGTCCGTTCTCAAGTACAGACCGTCTTGAATACCCCGCCCTCCTCGCCAATGAATTAGTGAGCTAAAATCTGTGCCAGAGCCTAGCGTATCTTCTCTTCCCTGACGAGTAAAGGAACGCTGTTTCCCTTAGGAAGGAGGAGAGGAAACAGATGAGTCAGGGCCACAAAAGAGGAGGACCAGAAATGGCACCGGGATAAAAACAAAAGAGGCAGCACTGTGAAGCAAAGGGGACTGTGACTCACTGGTCATGCCACTCAACCACCAGGGCACTATTTGAGGAAAATCGTTTACATCGCTGCGTCTGTCTCATTTCCATAGAAGTTTCATTATTGTATTATAAATAGCACTGCATAAAGGCAGATTATTGGGACTTAAAGTCTGCTGCTAGGCCAGGAGTGACGGCCCGTGCCTACAGTCCTGGCACACAGGAGACAGAGGCTGAGGACCAGCCTGGGCACTTGAGCCCAGATAGAAGAAGATTATAAGAAGTATGGTTAGGAGAAAATGTGTGTTAGGGAAACACATTTAGTTCAGTGGTTCTCAACCTGTGGAGTGACGGCCCGTGCCTACAGTCCTGGCACACAGGAGACAGAGGCTGAGGACCAGCCTGGGCACTTGAGCCCAGATAGAAGAAGATTATAAGTTATGGTTAGGAGAAAATGTGTGTTAGGGAAACACATTTAGTTCAGTGGTTCTCAACCTGTGGGTCACGATCCTTTCACACCGGAAAACACAGATATTTATGTTATGATTCATAACCGTAGCAAAACTACAGTTGTGAAGTAGCAAGGAAAATAATTTATGGTTGGGGGTCACCACATCATGAGGAACTGTATTGAAGGGCCGCAGCATTGGGAAGGTTGAGAACCACTGGCCTCAGTTAGTGCCTAAACGTGATGTGATGAGCAGAAATAGAACAGAATGATAGATCTAAGTAGGGAGGCGAATACATGCGTCTTTTGGCAATGGAACCGCATGTAGCTCAGGCTTTCCACTTACTCTTTGTTACTTAGCTTTACAAACCTTCTAAGTTGTGGGGATTAAGAGCACTCGCTGCTCCTGCAGAGGACCGGGTTCAGTTTCCGGCACCTACACATGACTTACAACCTTTTAGAAAGAAATCTAGCTCCAAGCCAGGTGGTGGTGGTGCATACCTTTAATCCCAGCACTTGGAAGGCAGAGGCAAGCAAATCTCTTTAGGTTCGAGGCTAGCCTTGTCTACAAAATAAGTTCCAGGACAGCCAGAGCTGTTACACAGGAAAACCCTGTTTCAAAAAACCAAAACAAACAAACAAACAACAAGAAAATACTTCACTGGGTGATGGTCTTAGTTACTTTTCTATTGCTGTGACAAAGCACCATGACCTAAGCAATTTCTAGCTATCTGATATATTTATTTTATTTAAATGGTACCGATTTATTGATGCAGCTAATTGTTTACTTTAAGGAAAATGTTTATTGTTACCTGCGAGGGGCAGTCCTAGGCATACTGGCTGGTCCCTTTCTTTCAAGCACTATTTAGAAATACAGATAACACATTTTCTTTCTTTTCTTTTCATGGTCCTGTGGGTCAAACTCAGGGCCTTGCATGTGCTAGGCAAGTCCTCTGCCACTGAACTCTGTCCCCAGCCCCGCAATTAACCTGGTAACAGGAGAGTCATTCCCAGCCTCATCATGTGATTTTTTAGATGTCAAAAACTGAGGTGGCACTGGACAAGCCGAGGCAGACTCATCTCTGTAACTTCAAGGCCAACCTGGTCTACATGGTGAGTCAGGTCAGCCAGGGATATATATAGTGAGACCCTGTTTAAATACATTCTGAGGCAGGCATCTCTGCCTCTCTGAAACAACTTACACAGTTGCATTCCTTATTGAATAGACATATATTCTGAACAGACCAGCGCTTTTGTTTGTTCCAGATGGATCTTCACGGTGTTAGCCTGCAGTGTGCTTGCTGCCCAGACCAGTGTGCTGGCTAGTTTTATGTCAACCTGACACAAGCTAGAACGGCCTGAGAGGAGGGAACCCAAAAATTTGGATGTAGGCGGTCATTTTCTTAATCAGTGATAGATTGGGTGGGTGTAGACACCCCTGAAGTGTTGGTCGTGGGTTCTGTAAGGAAGCAGGTTGAACAAGCCAGTAAACAGCACCCCTCCATGACACCCTCCTTCTGCACCAGCTCTGCCTCCAAGGTTCCTGAAGGTTTGACTTTGATGCACTGTGATTCAGGATATTAAGCCAAATACACCCCTTCCTCTCCAAGTTGTTTTTGGCCAGGGGGTTTCATCACAGCAATAGTTAACTCCAACTAAGACAACCAGGCTGGCCTCGAACTTGAGGCAATACTGTCCTTGCCTCCAGAATGCTGGGATCACGGGCCTAGCCTATACCAGCACACCCGGTGCAAAGGGACGGACGCTTGGGAAAATAACAATGCTGCTTTCCTCATTTCCTTTATAAGAATTCACGGGGTCACGAAATTGGGCCTCTCCTGTCCTGAATCATGGAGTAACGCCCTCCTGGTGAAACCAGAGGAGCACAGACAGAAGCCCAGGCTTGCCGCCCTGCTTTCTTGGTGGTAGGGTCAATGCATCTATAAAGCAAGGCTTAAACTAGAAGCTTGCCAGAGAAACGACTGTTTCATAGCTCAGACACGTGCCCTGTGCTCTGGGAAGATCTGTGTTCCTAACACACTCGTGGGAGTGATCGGAATTAATTCTCATCAGCCCTGCCATTGTCTTCACGCTCTCATAGATCAGCCCTCACCTGGCGGCGCCTGTCACTTCGTATTTGCGTTGCGTATTTCCTTGGTGGCTTCTCTCAGTAGACCGCTGGATCCTCAAGGACAAATATGTGACCAGCAGTAAGCCTCCTTAGGTGTACACTATTCTTTACTGCACTTCAATTAACTTGCCGTGAGGGAGGCCAGTGCCACGTGCACCCGTGGAGGTCCGAGAAAAACTTGTAGGATTCAGTCCTTTCCTCCCACTGTCCCGGGATCCAACCCAGGCTATGGGGTTAGGCGGCAAGCGCCTTTGTCTGCTGAGCCGTCTCACTGGCCCCCCAAATACTGAGTAGTGAATTTTCACTATTCCAGCCCTACTCTGATCGTGTCCACTAGTAAAGCTTCACATATCTTTCTTAACGAGTATTCACATGTCTGTGCACACGTGCACAGGTGCCCTCAGGAAAGGGTGCTGGATGCCCCGGAGCTGGAGTCGCAGGTGGGTGTAAGCCACCTCTTGTGGGGTATCAGGGACCAAACTCTCACCCTCTGCAAGAGTAAGTGCTCCTCACTGCCGAGCGTCTCTCCAGCACGGCTTCACATGTTTCTAAGGAATTCTATTTTAAGTTAGAAGCTGTCAAGGTTATTTTCAACTCCCTTGTGTTTTCCTGTGGCTTATGCCATGATTGTTGTTTAAATTTTCTTATTTCGTCCTGAATCGGTAAGGGAGTGTATTAACAGGAAACTGATTCATATGTCAAGAGGGCAGATCACAGAATTTAATCACCCATGAACTATATTACTCAGAGGTGGTGTGAACCTGAATACCTGTGCAGGCTTTTACCAAGCTGGGATGAAAGACAATAAGAGGATTGCATCATTGTCAACAGTGAAGCCATGATCTGCAGGCATGGATTTAAAATATGTTGACAAGCCGGGCGCTGGTGGCGCACGCCTTTAATCCCAGCACTCAGGAGGCAGAGGCAGGCGGATCTCTGTGAGTTCGAGACCAGCCTGGTCCACAGAGCTAGTTCCAGGACAGGCTCCAAAGCCACAGAGAAACCCTGTCTCAAAAAAACCAAATAAATAAATAAATAAATAAATAAATAAATAAATAAATAAAATATGTTGACAATGTCATTTCAAGTGTTCTGAGAAGACCGCTCTCAGCAAAATCAGAAATCAGTTACATTCTTCAAAATTATTTGTATTGTCATTTTATGCATGTGTTTTGCCTGCATGTATATCTGTGCAGCACATGACTCACAACCACCTGTGCCCACAGAGGCCAGAGGAAGGCGCGGGATTTCCCAGGAGAGCTGGAGTTACAGACAGTTGTGAGCCACCCTGTGGGGGCTGGGAATTGAACCCAGGTCCTCTGGAAGAACAACCAGTGCTCTTAACTACTGAGCCATCGCTCCTACCCCAGGAATCATTTAGACTTTACTAATTACATTAACTATTTCCAGCAAAATATACCGCTGGTTAAATGACCTTAACTACATTTTAGGAAATTTTTTGTTTTGTTTTACTATTGAGATTATTGATTAGTTCCCACTATATTTTATCTCTAAATCATGACTGTTATTTCATGGTGAAACCACGTTTTTGACTGATGTGCTGGTACACACATGTAATCCAAGCATATGGAAACCATAGATTGGAGGCCAGATTGGGTACCATCACAAATTCCTACCTCGAAATAGAAATTTAAGCAAAACTACACCTGTCCGGGCTTGGCCTTGGTGCACATCTGTAATCCTAATGTCTGAAGGGTAGAAGCTGGAGAGTCAGAAATTCCAGGACATCCTTGGCTACTAGGCTACTTGAGACCCTGTTTCAGACACACATGGAGAGAGGCAGGGAGAGGGAGAGAGAGAGAAGAAGGGAGGGGAGAGTTGAATTCTATGCAAGAGGCCTTGGGTTCAGTCTCTAGCACCTCGTAAACCAGGGTGTGGTGGCACATGCCTGTAATTCCAGCATTCAGAGAATGGGGAAGAAGAAGGGTCAGAAATCAAGATTACATTCTTGAGGAAACCTTGAGCTACTTATGATGTACAGTTAATAAACACTCAAGGAGAAATTGGGGTTCAACCTGAAGATCCGAAAAGCAAAACAGCCAGCCTTACCTCTTACCTCTACCTCAGTCTGAAATGGCGATCCTGTCTCCAGGAATCTCAGAAAGAGACCCTATCTGAGAGCTGTCTCCTCCTGTTTCATAATCTTCACTAGGGCTGGGATTAAAGGTGTGGACCACTGGAATTAAAGGCATGCACTGCCCGGTTTCTATGGCAAACTAGTGTGGCTACTGGAATTAAGTGTGTGTGTTACCACTGCCTGGTCTGTAAGGCTGACCAGGGGGATTGTTTTACTCTCTGATCTTCAGACAAACTTTACTTATTAAAATACAAACGAAATGCCACTACCTACATGAGACCCTCAAAAATTAGGAGATTAAATAAATAAATCCACACACTCTCCTTAAATCCCTATCGTTCAATCCATAAACAGTCCACATTTTCCTCTGTTAATTTTCCTAGTGTGGCTGTTACCACAGTTCTTTTTCAGCTAACTTATTGCTTGAGATATGTCTCCCTGGACTTTCCCTTCTTTCCCGCAGCGCTCCTCATGACAAGGTTGGTTTGTTTTTCAAGTAGATAAGGTCCTATCAGAATCGTGTGTGTGTGTGTGTGTGTGTGTGTGTGTGTGTGTGTGTGTGTAGGTCGGAGGTAACCTTGGATTGCTCCTCAGACACCATCTACATTGTTTTTGTGTTTGAGGAAGGGTCTTTCCTGTTTGTTTTGGCTGCTGAGTTGTGTACTCCAAGTTATCTTCCCCAGCGTCACCTGACTCACCTCCCAGCTCACCACTGGAGTGCTGGGATGACGAATGTGTGCCATCCGGCCTTTTATGTGGATTTTGGGGATCAGGCTCAGGTCATGAGGCTTATATGGTGTGGTGAGGATGGCCTCTAGGCTCATAGATGTTAATGTTTGGTGGACTGTTTAGGAGGTATGGCCTTGTTGGAGGAGCTGTGTCACAGGGGGTTCCAGAAGCTAAATTGATCTGCCCTCAGTCAGACAACTCCTAAGTGGTAGAAACAACATAAACATTACAGTAAACTCAGCTCTGTCTGTCTCTCACCACTCTCCAAACTATTACTACATATACGTGTTACATGTAGGTACGTGTTCAAGTACGTACACACGTGTGTCTCATTCATGTGGAGGCCAGAGGTCAATGCTGGGTGTCCTCCTCAGTCTTCCTGCACCTTATTTTTTTCAAGACAGGGTTTCTCACTGAACCCAGAGCTCACTGATTCTGCCGCACTGGCTATCCAGCTAGTGAGCTCCCTGATTCTGCGCACTGGCTATCCAGTGAGTAAGCTCACTGATTCTGCCGCACTGGCTATCCAGTGAGCTCCCTGGCATCACCTGCCTCTGCTTCACCGGCCTTAGGATTACAGGCATACCACCACCCCCAGCTAGCTTTTCATGTGCGTCCTCATGCTTGTATAGCAAGTATTTTATTGACAGAACCGTCTCTCCCGGGCACCGCCATATTATTGCCTACATTTTAGATTTAAGTATAGGATACTTTGCCTGCATGGATGTCTGTGTACCGTGTGTCTGCCTGGTACCCACAGGGGTCAGAAGTGGGAAGTGGGTGCCCTGGAGCTGGAATTATAGATGGTCGTGAGCTGCCATGTGGGTGCTAAGAACCAAATTAGCAGGTCATTGGTGGAGCAACAAGAGCTCTTAAACTGCTGAGCCACCCACACACATACCTATCTTAACCACAGATGTGGTTACGGCACAGGCTCAAAGGGCACTGTACGTTCTGGAGGTGACAGGCTGTCAAAGGCTTTTGGTACTGGACCCATTCCGGCACACGGCAACCATTTTACTTTTGGTGAGTCACCACCTACTTCATGCCTACCTGAGCATCCTTGGGTGCTCCATCTGTACGTGGAAATGCTAACACTCATCTGAGGGTGTGCTGTGGAGACTCCGTATCATATTTCTAAAGAGAGTGGCATGCAGTAGCGGTCAGCAAACCACTCGCTTCTTTTATACGATGACTTTTGGCTTCATGCAATGGAAACATTGGGCTACACCGGGCTTTAGGGTTTTCTCGATCGTCCTGATCTCTATCAACCAGAAACGCTATTGCTAGAGATGTATTTGTCAGAGTATGAGCCCTGGCTTGTTGATGGGTTTTCTTTTCTGGCTTAGAAAATAAGATTGCAGCCGGGCGATGGTGGCGCACGCCTTTAATCCCAGCACTCGGGAGGCAGAGGCAGGCGGATCTCTGTGAGTTCGAGACCAGCCTGGTCTACAGAGCTAGTTCCAGGACAGGCTCCAAAGCCACAGAGAAACCCTGTCTCGAAAAACCAAAAAAAAAAAAAAAAAAAAAAAAGAAAATAAGATTGCTAGTCTAGTGGTGCAGACCTTTAGCTCCAGCTTTTAGGAGGCAGACACAGGCTCCCCGGGAGCTCCAGGCCACTAGAACTACACAGTGAGACCCTCTCTCAAAAACAAAACAACAACTTAAAACTAAAGAATAAGGCCAGGTGGTGATGCATGCCTTTAATTTCAGCACACCGGGGCAAATCTCAGTGAGTTCAAGGCCAGCCTGGGTGACAAAGAGAGTTCCAGGACAGTCAGAGCTGTTACACAGAGAAACTCAGTCTTGAAAAACCAATAAATAAATAAAAAATAAGATTATCATGGTCAAATATCACCTAGACACATACTAAGCCTATTAAAGAGATCTAAAAATTTCATGTAAAATAAATGAATGATATAGCATAAAATGTGCGGATTCACAGACAGGAATATCCATTTTAAGTGGGTGAAAAAGAATAAGCAGAGTTTACTAAGTTATTCCTGTTATATTTGATTTATTAAATGCTGAGAATATGGGTCCAATTTCAGTTTTATAATTTGATGCAATAATGAAGAGAGAATATGGTTATCTGTACTTTTAAATATACAGTTACATTTGCCTATGTATTTATTTATATTTATATATCTACGTCTTTATTCTATTTATTTTTTTACATGAACATGTATTTTGTCCACTGTCTGTGTGTAACACTTGCATGCCTAGAGGCCAGAAAAGGTTGCAGATCCCTTGGAACTAAAGCTATACATAGTTGCGAGCCATCATGTGGGTGCTGGGAGCCAAGGCAGCAAGTGCTCTGAGATTATTTTGTCTAAATGTTTACTGTATTTAGACAAGCTCTCATTAGCTAAATAAATAGAGGTTGGCCTTGCACTGTCTCTTCATCCTGCTTCAGGCCCCTAAGCGCTGGGATTGTAGGTGTGCACACCTCACCTGGCTAATGTGTCAGATAAAAAGTCTGATTCGTCATATATTTATTTTTGCAGATTTGGGATTGAACACATGCCAGGCGAATGCCCTCCCACTGAGCTCCGTCTCCAACCCCCTTTTTACTTTTTGTTTTGAGGCAGGATCTCACCAGGTTGCCCAGGCTGGACTTGAATTTCATTCTGTAGTCCAGACCTTGAATTTCTCCTGCCTTAGCTCCTCAGTAGCTGACGCTGCATGCAGGCTTGGACCAGTCAGTTAAACAAGGAAAATGAGTGAAAAACATGTGTAGCAAACCATGCATGGTATTGATCCCTATCCAGGCAAAACTGTCTGGGCAAAGTGCTTGCTGTGCAAGCGTGAGGAACTGAGTTCAGAGTCTTAGGTTTGTAAAAAGCTGGGCTTGGTGACACAGGTGGTGTGACTCAGGAGGCCCCTAGGGGCTGACTGGGCAGCTACTCTAGCCAATTAGTGGTTCCAGATTCAGTGAGACCTGCCCAGAAAATTAGGTGGAAAACGATCGAGGAAGATAAGATATCTGATGTCAATTTTCAGTGCTCATGATTGTGTGTGTGCATGCAAAGAGATACACACACATGCATGTGCACGTTCACACATGTGTTCACATGCACACACATACACAAAAGAAGGAAAATGTGTATTTAATTGAAGGAAATACATGACTCTAATTGTATAGAACAATTAAAATCTCTAAATGACATTAGCCAAATGCTCCTTTAAATATAACGACAGGAAAAAGTTCTGCTTTCAAAGTTACTCCAAGTCTTATACCAATGCAAAGAGTGGGCAGGCAAAGATAACTTAGCATGTAAAGGAACCTGTTCAATCCCCAGGACCAGGAGAGAGCCTTCTCTCAAAAGTTGTCCTTTAACACACAAAACTGCCCACCACAGATAAATAAAAATAATTAATTAATTAGCTAATTGAAAAATTAATGTAGCCAGTGGTGGTGCACACCTTTAATTCCAGCACTCGGGAGGCAAAGACAGGCTGATTTCTGAGTTCTAGGCCAGCCTGGTTTACAGAGCAAGTTTCAGGACAGCCAGGGATATACAGAGAAACCCTGCCTTGAAAAACCAATAAATAAATGTAAAACTTCAAAGAGCAATTAAAATTAAGTACTACAGCTTAAAAATCTGATCATGAGGGCAGGACAGGCTGCTTGGTGGGAGAGTACTTACTAAGTTTAAAGCTTTGTTTCCCACATGGCAGACACAGTCGCATCCAAAGGAGAGCTCCCTTCACAAAGATCTATTTTACATTTAAACCGTGTCTTCCCTAATGCAGACTGCTTGTCAATTACGTTGGACAGGACAGCGATATTCTTGGAGGTAAACTAATTAGGCTGCTGCCCAGGTGGAATTGGGAAGCCACAGGGAACCGACCTTCCCCAGACTTCTACCAATTCCCTAGGTGGTGTCAGTCGTTAATATGTGAGCTTAAATTAGTTTATCAGTCACCAATTTGTCTAAGTCTCCTAAGACATAAAACACTGGAGCCCAGTAAGGAGAGAGCAGGAAAGGGCAATTGGCAGCTGGTTGAGCCTGGAACAGAGTGACAGGCAGGCTGGGAGTGGAAGAGGAGAACAAGCGGCTGAAGACGGAGAACGCAGAAAGGCGCTTCAAGAAAAGAGAAGGGCTGGGCGGTGGTGACACGCGCTTTTAATCCCAGCACTCCGGAGGCAGAGGCAGGCGGATCTCTGTGAGTTCGAGGCCAGCCTGGTCTACAAGAGCTCATTCCAGGAAAGGCTCCAAAGACACAGAGAAACCCTGTCTTGAAAAAAAAAAAAAAAAGAAGATGAAAAGAGAAAGGATTTGTGGAGGAAACACCCCACCCATTTCAGAACAGCTCAAGGAACCCAGAAATACTCCACATACGCAGTTGACTCCAAGCAGTACTGAAGCCATGTGTTACACAGTCAGTCACACTGTTACTGTATTATGTCCCTAAGTGACAGGAGGTGACTGTTTTCCAAAGTCTTTCACAACTACCAGGCAAAATCAATTACCCTGAGTTTGTGGGTCAGCCGGAGGGCCTCGGGGCAGCTGCTCTGGCAGCCCCTGGCTGACCTGTCTGTTGAGGAACAGGAACGGCAAGTTTCTCAATGACACACACAGGTTGAAGGCTGTGGATGTGGCTTATCGAGCTCACACAAAGTCCTGGGTTTGGTCCCCACCAATGGCCTGGTGGTACAGTACTATGATACCAACATACGGGATGTGGAGACAGGAGTCGCAGTGGTTGAAGGTTATGTCCTGACGAGTTTTATGTCAGCCTGACACAAGTTAGAATCATCCGGGGGTAACCTCAACTGAGAAAAATGTCTCCAAGGTGGCACATGCACCTTTAATCCCAGCACTCCAGAGGCAGAGGCAGGCGGATGGATCTCCATGAGTTCAAGGCCAGCCTGGTCTACAGAGTGAGTTCCAGGACAGCTAGGGCTACACGGAGAAACCCTGTCAGTAAACAGCACTCCTCTATGGCCTCTGCATCAGCTCCTGCCTCCAGGTTCCTGCCCTGTTTGAGCTCCTGTCCTGACTTCCTTCAGTGATGGACTACAGTGTGTGTGGAGGTGTAAGCCAGGTAAACCCTTTCCTCCCCAAGTTGCTTTGGTAACGGTGTTTCATCACAGCCATGGTAATCCTGACTAAGACAGTAGCCTGAGGAAATAACCATCTTCGAACTTGGAGAGAAAGAAAAGCATCTCATGAGTGCCAGCCAGGTGGTGGGGATCAGGGACGAGATGCCACCACTAAAAGGTGTCACTTGTCTGGGGTCACCTAGCTCCCCTCTCCCCTGCTCCTAAAATTGCTTCCCAGCCACATGGCAGAATCCCCTGACTTTCTAGCTGCTGTTGAAATGGCGTTCTCCCTCCACCCTCACCTTCTTTCCCCATCAGTGCCTTGCGTCTCCACTGGCTTTCCTCCCAGTCGGGGGAGAGAGCAGGGTGAGCCCTGTGAACAGTAACTACTCAAATGTGGTAGGATCTCAAACGCTAAGAGCAATTTCAGATAACCAAAGCTTGAAACCACTAGGAAATCCTTCGGTAATTACCTTTTCTTTGGCGTTGGAAAGCAACAGGCTGGCTGTCAAATGGCTGGGAATGTGTTCTATTTACTGGTCTTTTCCTTCCAGCAGTTAAAAACCAGTAACCTAAAGCAGTGCAAGCTCAACATTCTATTAAGACTAATCAGAAGGAGTAGCCGAGCCCACATTGCTGTGGAAAGGCTGCTTCCTGTCATGTATAGTGAGGCAAAGGTATGCTTAACCTCTCACCAGATGAGACTGCTGAACACTGAAATAAATTAGCAGCAAAATGCAGCTGTTTCTCCTGCTATTCTTGGTACACAAGTCTGATAAATGGACTCCCATAGGTGCTGAGTTCCAGACAGGAAAATGTCATATAAGACTGAGGCCTTTAGGGACAGCGCATGTCCATGTTTCTGTTTCTGAAACGAGCAGGATACTGAGACTGGAAAACAAGGAGTCAAACAGTCTTGTGGGTGCCCCTGAGTCCACCAGTGCCTGGCAAAGCACTGTTTTTGCTGCTGTTGTTATTGTCCTCTCTCACTGAAGGAAAGCAGCAGGTTTTATTTGTTTATTTTTAATATTTGATTTTGTTTTCTGAGACAGAGTTTCTCTATGTAGTCCTGGCTGTCCTGGAGTTCAACATGTAGACCAGGCTGGCCTAGAACTCACAGAGATCTGCCTGCTTCTGCCTCATCAATACCGAGATGTAAGGCCTGCATCACCATGCCCAGTTTACTTTTTGATTTTGTTGAGTCAATGTCTCACACATTTGCCTACGTGCATGTACACCAGGCTGACCTAAAACTCACTATGTAGCTCAGGCTGGCCTCAGAACACATAGCAATCTTCCTGCCTTAGCTTCCCAAATGCTAGGATTACAGGTATAAGCCACTACACCTAGCTACACTACAATTTGGAAAGCCACCACTACACAGAGAGGCAAAGATAAAACTACCTAGTGGTTTCATAGTCTCTCTCTGTCTCTCTTTTCAGAAACAGGGTTTCTCTGTGTAGCCCTGGCTGTCTTGGAACTCACTCTGTAGACCATGCTGGCCTCAAACTCAGAGAGCCTTCTGCCTCTACCTCTCAAGTGCTAGGATTGAGGAACCTTGTAGCACAAATTCTAATTGTTCTTAATAAAAACTCGGAGTCAGACATTAGGAGGTGAAATCTGAGAGATCTTTGTGAGTCAGGTTTCTCCTTTACAGAGCCATGCACAGACCACGCAGTATTCCCTTGGGCCACCACATTTGGCTTAGTTAGTGGTTTCTAAGTCTTTTGAATCAGAATCTGCAGTAGTTTGCTGGCTTGAACGGAAGAAACCTAGCTTTATCTCAAACGACAGTACCACGGAACATTAAGAGGAAAGGGAGCATTTTGCAGGGCAATCCTTGAAGTCAGCGAGGTTTTACTTTGAATTCTATCTCTCAAAATTAGAGCTGTAGAGTGTGTAATAACTTAGACTGTGGGACTGGAGAGATGGCTCGGCGGTTAAGAGCACTGGCTGCTCTTCCAGAGGACCCGGGTTCAATTCCCAGCACTCACATGGCAGCTCACAACTTTCCGCAGCTCCTGTTCCAGAAGAACTGACACCCTCACAGAGACATACATGCAGGTAAACACCAATGCACATAAAATACAAATAAGTAAATAAAAAGTAACTTACATTGCTGATTCTTTCTTCCTGTTGATAATCAGGCTAGCTTTGAATTTACAGAGATCCACCACCTTCTACCTCCCCAGTTCTGCAATTAAAGGTGTGCACCACCGTGACGGAATAAAAAGGGAACTTTTAAGGTATGATTTATAAATATTTGTTGGGTCCAAGTCTGCTTTTGACACTTTATGTGCCCCAAACTGATTTTATGTAATACCCATTTTTTTTTTTTTTGATCAGGGTTTCTCTGTGTAACAGCCCTGTCTGTCTGAACTCACTCTGTAGACCAGGCTGGCCTTGAATTCACAGAGATCCACCTGCCTCTGCCTCCCAAGTGCTGGCTTTAAAGGCGTGCGCCACCACTATCTGACCACTACCCAAATATTAAATAGCTATCTTAATTTAAGAGATCTCTGGGCTGGGTGTGGTGGTGTATATACCTACTGATAAAATTCTCATACACATACAAAACATAAAATATTTGCTTTTGGGCATTTATGGAAATGCATGGTGACCATTAGAAAATAATACAGGTTCTCAGATTACCATTAACACTGAATTCCCTTTTTTTTTTGCTTTTTTTTTGTTTGTTTTGGTTTTTTGAGACAGGGTTTCTCTGTGGCTTTGGAGCCTGTCCTGGCACTAGCTCTGTAGACCAGGCTGGTCTGGAACTCACAGAGATCCGCCTGCCTCTGCCTCCCGAGTGCTGGGATTAAAGGCGTGCGCCACCGTCGCCCAGCTGAATTCCCTTTATTTACTTATTTATTCAATGTCGGGCGCACAAAACCCAGGGCCCTGAGCATGTTAGGCAGGCACTCTGTCACTAAAGCTACGTCCCTCCTCCCATGCTGTTTTTGATAAGGTTTCTAGTGGGCATAAAAGGAGAATCTGGGACAATTTGCCTTCCTTTATCAAGATGGTTGAACAGTGAGCAAAGCGGAGAACTGCAGTGGGAATTACTTACAGCTATTCAGTTCTAACTTTACAAGGAATTAAAATCTCTCAAGCTGGAACTAGTAGCGAGAAGTCAGATTATATCAGGTTGGTGGCAAGAATTTTTAAGGAATATTATTTTATGTGTATGTGTGTATGTGTATATGAGTGTGTGTGTGTGTGTGTGTGTGTGTGTGTGTGTGTGCGTGCGTGGATCATGGGCTGGCAAGCAGAGGCAAGAAGAGGGTGTTAGATCACCTGGAACCGAAGTTACAGGTAGCTGTGAGTCACCGTGTGAGTGCTAGAAACTGAACTTTGGTCCTCTGTATGACCAAGAAGAATTCTTAAACATTGAGCCATCTCTTCTTGTCCCATTACAAAAATATTTAAGGCAGAGGACAGACATCCAGACATGACATTTGAGAGTCTCAGAGTAAGCATACAAGGTGAGAACATCTTTGAAGGGTGCCAGAACAGAAAGAGGCACAGGAAGGTAGCTGTCAGGAAGTAAAATTTGTTTACCAAGGAAACCAGAGAAATGGTGAGGTTTTTTTTGTCAAAACAGTTACAACCAGCACGAAGTCCTGGGGACACAGTTCCCATACAGAATGCTCTCAGACCCCTGTTGTTTTCTAGGGACACCCCATCAGAAGACAAACACATCCTTCCTGCTTTTGAAGTAACTAGAACCCTAATGATGGCAGCCTGTAATTGTAGAGCCTTCTCTCCCAACCCCAATGCAATTAGGGGGCTTTAAATATACCAGTGCCAAGGGCTCCCACCTCCAGTCAATTAAATCAGTCTCAGAGGGAGTAGTCCCATCCCCAGGAGTGTTCAAAAGCTCCCCCAGATGAATTTAATGTGCAGTGAAAGTCGGAGATTACTTCCCTAGGGGAAGCTCCTGTGTATACTGTATGCAATAAGCTGGGGGAAGAGCTTATTAAAATGCAAGTTATGACTTAGTAAAGCTAGGTTGGGAACTAAGATTAACAATCTATAGTAATCTCCTAAGTAATATTAGTAGGGTTGATTTACAGGCCACACTTAAACGTCACAGGCTGTAGAGAGAATGCCCACAATGTACTCTGGCCTGTAACTACTGAAAATTTAATACTGGGTGGAATAGATGGCTCAATAGTTAAGAGCACTGACTGCACTTCCCATGGACCCAGATCCAATTGCTAGCATCTACATGGTGTCTTACAATCATTTATTATCCCTGTTTCAGAGGATTCAATGCTCTCTTTTGGCTTCTATAGGCACTCGGCACTCGCATGGTGTGCAGGTATACATGTACTCAAAACACACATATAAAATTTAATATTAGATCAAAAGCTCCACATAGTGAGCCACCATGTGGTTGCTGGGAATTGAACTCAGGACCTCTGGAAGAGCAACCAGTGCTCTTAACCTCTGAGCCATCTCTCCAGCCCCCCCACATAGTAATTCTAATGATTATACAAAAAGACAGCAAACAATTTTATCTTAGGATTAAGATTTAAAAATATTTTCACTTTTATTTATTTATTTGTTTGTTTGTTTCACTGAAATAAAATAAAACGCATCCCTTAAGAGGCTGAAGAGATGGCTCAGTGGTTAAAAGCGTTCAGTGATGTTGCGGAGGCCCTGGGCTCGGTTCCCAGCACCCACATAGCAGCGCAGAGCCACCTGTGAGTCCCGTTCCAGAGGATCTAATGACTTCTAGCCTCTAAAGGCACCAGGCACACATATAGTTCATAGACATTCATGCAGGCAAAATACTCATACACATAAAGTAAATCTCTTAAAAAGCATTCCTTAGAAGAAACAAAGTCTATCAAGCTGGGCAGTGGTGGCTCATGCCTGTAATCCCAGGACTTTGGAGGCAGAGGCAGGCAGATCTCTGAGTTCGAGGTCAGCCTGGTTTGCAGATCTAGTTTCAGGACAGCCAGAGCTGATACACAGTGAAACCCTGTCTCAAAAAATTTATTTTCCTTGCTATAGATGAAATTTTGCTACCGTTATTAATCTTAATATAAATATTTTTGGAGATAGAGGGTTGGCAAAGGGGTTGCGACCTACAGGTTGAGAACCACTGTTCTAGAGGCCCCAGGTTCAATTTTTAAAACCCACACTGTAGTTTACAACTGTCTCTAACCCAGTTCCAAGGATCTGATGCTGTCTTTTGGCCCCTGGGGCATCAGGCAGGAAGGAAAAATACCTCCATGCATAAAAAAGTAATTTAAATTTATTTTTATAACAATAAGATAATTTTGGGAGCTGGAGAGATGGCTTAGTGGTTAAGAGCACTGGTTGCTCTTTCAAAGGACCCAGGTTCAGTTCCCAGCACCCACATGGCAGTTCACAACTGTAACTCCAGTTCCAAGGGATCTGGCTCCCTCACACAAACATACATGCAGGCCAAACACCAATGTACATAAAAACATAAATCTTTTTTTTAAAAATAAGATAATTCTAAAACTAAAAGAAGTATTAAATATATTGGAAGAAATATGATAACAGAAAATTTAAAAGATAGTACAAGTCTTTAATCCCAGTGCTTGAAAGGCAGAAGTAGGCAGGTCTCTGAGTTCGAGGCCATCCAGGGCCACACAGAGAAACCCTGTCCTGAAAAAACAAAAATAATTTAAAAAGTTAAGAGCAGTAGAATGGGCTTAGAAACACAGATAACCATCAGGTAAGAGGGAAAACACTGTTAAAGAAGAACTATATACAAATGCATTTTAAATTGTGGTGACATTTCAACCCCATACACTTAGTGTAAGTTAAAAATGTTTGGTTTAAACACATGTTACACCTAATCTACCAGACATCATTGCTTTTAGCTTAGACTACTTTGAACATATTACTATATTAACCTTTAATTGGCCAAACTTACCTATCACAAAGCCTATTTTATAAAAAAGTGTTGAATGTCTTATGTAATTTATTCTTGTTTCCAAAAAAAATCTCCAGCAATATCTCAGTTGTTTCCCCTTGGGATTTCATGGCTCACTAGGAGCTGTGACAGCTGCGCGGCATTCCAAGGGAGGGCTCACACTGCACACGGCTAGCCCCAGAAGACAAAACTTCAGATGCAAAGTACAGTTTTTCCCGAATACCGGTTGCTTTCGCTCCTTAATACATGAAAACTTCTCAAGTTGAACCATCCTAAGTTTCAGCCTATCTGTTTGCAGAAGTAGTCGAAATTGAGGAAGTGAAAAGGAGAGTGTCTGAGTGGCTACCCTGAACCCGGGAGCAGCCTGGAAGTCAGGAAACGCAAGTAAGATGGAAGGGTGCCCCAGAAAACGGATGGGCTAGAAATTGCCGTGTGATAATAAATTCCAAGGGCTCTGCTCCTCCCTGAAGCGGTACTCAGCAAGCCCGGGGCAGGATCAGAGCAGGGAGCAAAGGACTCATGGAATCAGGAGGGAATCAGGAGTTAGGTAACGCTCTCAAAAGATCGGCAGCTATGGCGCAGTGCTTAAGAGAGCTCCTTGTTCTTGAAGACGACCTGGGTTTCATTCCCAGAGGTGACTTTAACAACCATTCCTAAGTCCAGTTCCAGGGAATCCAGCTTCTACTTCTGGCCTCTGAAGACACAAGGCGCACACGTGGTGCATGCCCACATAAGCAGGCAAAATTCTCATACACGTAAATAAGAAAATCTTTGAAGAAAAAAAAAAGGATGGTAGAGGGAGGAGGCCAGGCATGGTGGTACATGGCTTGGATTACTTGGCAGGCAGAGGCAGAGAGTCCTGAGGTGAACACATTTTGTGACTGATCTGAATACCCAGGGAAGTCTATAACGGCTCTTCTCTTTGGCTTACCCTTACTCCCGAGAGCTGAGTCTCTTAGACTGATCCAAATTCTACTCTGGAAAACTCCAGAACAATCCAGAATTTGTATAACAGGCTGGTAAGTTTCTCGTCTATTTGACAAAACAAAGTTGAGCTATAGGTGCCAGCCACTTTCCAGTAATGTCTGAGTGAAACAAAGCCACACACTGTAACTGAAATTCCTTGCTTTCCTGCTTCCATCTTGTGTTAGGCATATATATGCACACACACGCGCGCACACACAGCTGTGTTACAAAGATATTTATGAGCCATCAGGAAGGCTCAGTGGGTAGGAGCACACGCTGCCCAGCCTGCAGTTGGTCCCTGGAACTCCAATGGCAGAAGGGACCTGGCTGCTGGATGTTGTCCTCTGACTTCCACACGTGCAGCATAAACTCACATAGTCTCTCTCTTTCTCTCCGTGAGAAAAATGCCTGAATAAAGAAATCAGTGTAAGGCATATATGTGTGTGTGTTGCCATAAATGGCTCTGTACACACCGGGGACTATGTCTTTCTTACCCTCCCTGCCGTGACTTTTGCTGGACACTATCTTTATAGCAATAATCACAAGTCTACGTTCTACCTTCCGAAGTTCTTACTACTCCATTATTTTAGCATATGTAATCCTTGTCTTGGCTAGGTTAGGGATGCATTATGACCCCGAGATTGTAGAAGAGGAAATAGTCATCAAACAGTCATTAGTGACTTACTCAAGGTCATACCATTGGCTGGTAGGTGAGATTTCAAACTTCAGATCTCTCTCTCTCTCTCTCTCTCTCTCTGTGTGTGTGTGTGTGTGTGTGTGTGTGTGTGTGTGTAGCCCTGGCTCTCCTGGAACTCCACGTATAGACCAGTCTGGCCTTGAATTTACAGAGATATATGCCTGCCTCAATCTCCCTACTACTGGTGATTTATACTTTTTTCATTATAAGAAGTGAGACTTTTGGTAATATCTAGTGAAAATAATCTATTTTATTTTTTCTTAGGGAATTGAGCCCTGGGCATCATTATGCATTGCGGTGTGAGAGACTCAACACACACACACACACACACACACACACACACACACACACACACCAGAAAGGAAGCCCAGACAGACCAAAATCCAAAATACGTATACACCGAAGTCCAACTTGGTAAACCAATGAGTTTTATTGGGTTCCTTACAGGAATAAGGATGGAAGTAGAAATGACTCAGAGAGCCAAAGCCCAGCATGCTTTGTTATAGCTCACAGCGTGAGGAATCTGAAGCACACTGCAGTGTGCCCGCAGCTTTGTAAGTTGAAGGATCCCTTTCAGGTGGTCCGTAGATCTGAACTTCTGCCAATCAGTTAAGCCAGTCATTGTTTCTTCCAGGCAGTTAGACACTTCTCGTTACTGTTCACACTATTCTCGGGGAGGCAAGGGGGCGGGCTAGTGAATCTAGTCAGTTTCAGGGACTTTCTGAGCTATTTTTAATTGTTTACTTCCTGTCTGAATGAACTTCTGTGGTATATTTCACCTTCCCTTAGAACATACTGTTGTTTTCACCTTCCTGTAAAACATCCTGTCCTAAGACGGTCCCTCTAGCTGGCTAGTGGTAGAGCACACCTTTAATCCCAGCACTCAAGAAACTGAGGCAGGTGGATCTCTGTGAGTCTGAGCCCAGCTTGGTCTTCAAAGTGAGTTCCAGGACAGCTAGGACTGTTATACAGAGAAGCCCTGTCTCAAAAACAAAGAAACAAAGAAGTGTCCCTCCAAAATGGAAAGTTCTAACTGGGAGGAAACTGTTGCCTAACAGGTATGCTTGCACACACCGTAAGGCTGGGTTGTAGCCACAACCTCTAAACACGTTTCTATACTGCTTACTAGAAAGGGGGTTTCTTAAAAAAAAAAAAAAAGCTTTTTTTTTAAAAGTAAATATCCAACAAAGGAAAAGTGGTCACAAAATATAAATGAACTGTGCTGGCTAGTTTTATGTCAACCTGACACAAGCTAAAGTCATCTGAGAGGAGGGAACCTTTGGCTCCTGTCCTAACTTGCTTCAGGGATGGACTGCAGTGTGGAAAGGTAAGCCAAATAGACTTTGTTTCCCAACCTGCTTTGGTCATGGTGTTCCATCGTAACAATAGTAACACTGAGACATGAGCAATGCTTTCTGATCTTCCAAAATGACACCAATGCAAATATTTTACCACTGTTATCTAGTGCTTATTAAATAAAATTTCTTTTGTCAAACATAGTGATAGGTTTTTTTTTCAAAATAATTTTTTACTGTATTCATTTATTCATTGAGGAAGCAGGGGTGCACACTGCACAGCTCACATGTAAAGGTCAGAACATGCGTTGCCGGAGTCAGTTCTCTTGCTCTACAGTGTGGGTCCCGAACGAGCTCAGGTCACCGTGCTCCACAGCAGGGGCCTTCACCTGCTGAGCCGCCTTATCAGCTGTGATAACAGTTTTGTATAAGACTATTGTTCTGGAGACCAGGACAGGGGCACGTGGCTGTTTTTCCAGCGCTCAGGAGGCCGAGGCAAAAATATCACCGTAAATTCTAGTTCAGCCCAAGCTACATGATGAGGTCCATATCAGTCTGGACTGCAGATTAAAAACACCATCTCAAAAAAAAAAAGACTAAACTTACAAAATGAATAAATAAATGAAGGAATGCCTATTGACAAGAGAGCCTAGTGGGTAGAAACACTTGCTGCACAGAACAGATTGCCTAGTTCAAGTTCCAGATCCCACACTCAGTGTAGAATGTCAACTCCCCAAAGCTGTCTCTGGCCTCCACACAGATGCTAACGCACACACGCACCAGTGCTCACAAACACACAGGCATATAGTAATAATAATCAACAAAATAAAACGGGGCAGAGCATGAGGACCCAGGCTTTTGATACCGGCATTCAGAAGCAGAGGCAGGAGGGTTTCTGTAAGTCCGAACGCAGCCTGGTCAACATGGCCCGTTCCAGGTCAGCAGGACACCCTGCCTCAAGATAAGTCCGTAAAACAACTACCATAGGAATCAGAGCAAAAGTCCTCAGTGGCACGTAAACTCAATGCTGAGATGATTTAGCTCTTTCAGTCCAGAGTCTAGCATCACTGATCATGACAACTGATTTGGGTGCCCTTAATCTTTTGAGGAAGGCTTGTTAATGGGGAGGTGTTATTTTTCTGGCCGGGTAGGGTGGTATACAGCTATAATCATTGCACCAGCGAGTCTGATGGCTGGGCCAGGAGCACAACTTGAAGGCTGAAGTCGAAGTCAAGCTAGAGTCTGCAGCAAATCCCTGTCTCAGAAAAAAATTGTCCAGCCGGACGATGGTGGCGCACGCCTTTAATCCCAGCACTCGGGAGGCAGAGGCAGGTGGATCTCTGTGAGTTCGAGACCAGCCTGGTCTACAGAGCTAGTTCCAGGACAGGCTCCAAAGCCACAGAGAAACCCTGTCTCGAAAAACCAAAAAAAAAAAAAAAAAAATTGTCCAGTGTTATATTCTACAGTAGTCCTTAGTACACCCCGGTAACAGCGAATCAGCTGGCAACGTCTTTGAACAATTAAAACTAAAGCTTGAGGCGGTTAGGGCGTCCACACACAATCTGATCCCGGTAGGGAACTCAGTGGCTCAGTGGGCCTGGAGAGGAGGGGAACAGAAAGCAGGAATTCTATTTCCCTTCCCCGAGTCAACCGTCTCTGTACTGAGAGTTAAAGGGGATTATCTGGACTGTGATGGCCAAATTCCTTACCACCTCCATCTCCTACCAACCAAGGTGCAGCATCCTGAAGAAAGGAAGCAGAAGCCTGAAGCTTCTGGAAGACTGGTCAGAACAATAGTCCTATCCAATGCAGATAAAACACCCACTGTCTACACACAGACACACACACAGTTCCTTAACTAAACTTCCACTTGTATCTCTGGTCCCATGATGGAGTGGCTTACCCTGTTACTTTGGAACAGAAACATGGGGTCCCCTCTCTCTGTCTCACTTTCAGGACAAGCTCTCCCTATGCAGCCCCAGCTCCCTTAGAGCTGACTGGTATGAACTCCCAGAGATTCAGGTGCCTCAGTGGAGTGCTCCCCACCCTGCAGGGCTGGGATCAAAGGCCTGAGCCGCCGCACACATCCTTGTCCAAGGCCTTGTTCTCAAACACCGTCTTCTATGCTGTGGCAGGCCTAACACCGTCTTCTATGCTGTGGCAGGCCTCTGGCTTTGAGGCCTCTCGTGAAGGCTCTGCCTCACCCTGAGCTGCTGTGGAGTGTCAGGATCTTGTGCACTATGGAAGCTGAATGAGCTATACCCCCAGCCCTAAGGTCTTGGTTTTATTTGTCTGCTTTTGGTTTTAGAGATGGGGGTCTCACTGTGTAATCCTGGCTGTCCTAGAACTCGCTATTTAGACCAGGCTGGCCTCGAACGCACAGAGATCTACCTGCCTCTGCCTCCTGAGTGCTGGGATTAAAGGTGTGTGCTACCACCACCCAGCCACCTTGGGTTAATTTTTTTTTAAAAAAAATTATTTATTTAACTTTATGTTCATTGGTGTGAAGGTGTCAGATCTCATGGAACTGCATTTTCAGACAGTTGTGAGTCGCCATGTGGGTGCTGGGAATTGAATCCG
>NW_026067913.1:6751603-6876523 GCF_014885135.2 Alexandromys fortis | reverse complement strand
CCCCCCCCCCCCCCCCCCGCATCCCCGCATCCCTGGCTGCGGTCCTCCTGGCTCCGTGGGGGCTGCGGGGCTGCCTTGCCGACCTCCCTGCCTCCGGGTAACCGCGCGGCTGAGGAGCAGAGGACTCCGGGTAAGCTTCTGCTCTACCCTGGACGCTCCGGTGCCAGCTGCCCCTAGAGGACGCACCGGTTGGCTTGGTCCTCTGCCCTGGAGGCTGGGCACAGGCCGGGCTGGGGACTTCAGATCTTTTGAGGTCACCGCGCAGGTTTCTGCAGAAAACATTTTGAATGACTCTTTGCCCACTTAACGCAATGGTTTGCTGGGAGATCTAATTCTGCTTTTCCCATCCCAGAGAGTCTCACCCCTACTGGAGGGGTGAACTGGGGCGAAGAAGAGGAGTTCTCGGCAGATCCCAGAGTCACAGAGGAAGCAAGCCCCGACTGAGCTGGGGAAACCGGGAGGACCCGGAAATGTTTACAAGCCCAGCCTCTGAGGTTAGGCCCAGTCAGCGGGTTAACGACCTAGAGGGACAAACAACACCGTATCCTATCGTTTACACAAATGCTGACTTCTGATTGGCCACCTCAGTCAGTCTGTGCTGGTGGCTAAATATCCCATCGAAAAGCTAATTATAGTTAAAACAGAAAAAGCACAAAGGAACCTCAAAAGATTTTTATGCCTAAAGTCTCGTTCAGGCAGGTTAAAATTACATAAGATGTATGCTCTCAGTGATTATCTGCTAAGCTAATTTTTCTATATGCTTAAACATAGTCCAGGGAGTAGCGAGGGCTCGTGATAAATAGGAGGAAGACCAGGACTTGGTTTCAGAACAAGCGCTGACTCTTTGTCTTTTGAAGTAACTGGCCGTAAATATAAGTATACTGTGAAGTGGTGTTTGTTAACTTTTCAACAAATTTGTCTAGTATGTAACATGTATGAAGCTTGCCCTGGAGCCGCTGCTGTTGCAGGACTCTGGCTGGATTCCCACCACCCCACAGGAGCTCACAACCCTGAACAATGCATTCACGTGGCACACGGACATATGTGCCTGTGTGCAGACAAAACACATACACAAAAATTAATAAATATTTCTTATAAGTCATCCCTTTGTGGTCATGTATTCCTTTATTTATTTTTTATCTTTATAGTCAAAATGGCAATTTTCTTTCCTTTATTTGTAACTAGTCACCATTTTAAGTGGCTATGTATTGCCAGGTTATGAAATTAATTTTGATCAGGTCAACCTCATGGAAATGTGTTCTTTTCTATAAGCCAGTATAATTTAGATACTAACTACTAACCGAATGGTGGTGACTGCCTTCTGTTTGGATGGGTGTTCTTACTAAGCCGGTCGATTCTCTGACTTGGGGAAGAAGTTAAAGATGTATTCATATTTTTGTTTGCTTTGTAACTTAAGAAATATGACTTTATAACATCTATAATAAATATTGGCGCCTCCCCATAGGAAAAAAAAACACAGGATGTACCAAAAATCGTTTAGTGCCTCGTTTTCAAATGAGAAAACTGCAGGGTAAGTGACATACAAGCCGCTGATAGGACCAAACCCCCCTGTCACTCACCTCCTTGCTTCTGTACCATGTGGCATCTCTTCAGAGAAGCTGTAGGATGCACCATACAGTATACTTGTCTTTTACTAGTCTTGGGTTGTGCTAGCTGCACAATTCGTGAATCAGACATGGTAAATAAGGATCTACTAGGGAGATCACAGGAATAAGGGATTGTGAGCAGGTGTTTAATTAAATTACATTGGACGGTGGTGGTGCACCCCTTATTCCCAGTACTGGGGAGGTAGAGGCAGGCAGATCTCTGGGAGTTTGAGGCCAGCCTGGTCTACAGAGCGAGGTCCAGGAGAGCCAGAGTTACACAGAGAAACCCTGTCTCGAAACAAACTTATATTACAAGCACTTATGTTTAAAAAAAGAAAGAAAGAAAGAAAATTCTTAACTTTATTGTTGTTGTTAGTCATATAAGGAGTCTACTTGTCATAGAGATACATAACAACTTCAGGAGCAATTGCTCAAATATTTTAATCTAAACTGTATCTGGACTGCCATTTAAGACTCTCTGGGACAGGGTGCACATACTCAGGTTGATCTTTGACCTAAACTTGCTGAGAAGGGGGGCGTGAGCTCGGAAACTTCCTGTTTGGTCATATTGGAGAGCCAGAGGATTGGAAACTTCCTGTTTGGTCGTAATGGAGAGCCAGAGGATTGGAAACTTCCTGTTTGGTCGTAATGGAGAGCCAGAGGATTGGAACACATGAGTCTGCCCCTCTCAATCTAGTCCTCGCGTTGATTAAAACTGCTGATTTGAGATTATTCATAACCAAAGGAACCAAAGTGTGGTATTGTGTTAATTGTATTTGGAGAAGACACTTTTAATGTGGGAAAGAAATACCCAGATTTCTAAATGAAAGGAAGTTCAGCGAATACATGACTTGCTGGAAGACACAGCGTAGAGCAGAAGAAGGTGAACCTGGTATCTTTCCATCTTATTTATGTTCCTGACTTCAGAGCTGCTGCTGTTATTGCTTAGCCTATTGGCCACCAAAAGTCACAGGTGTCTAAGTTTGGACAACATCTGTCTGCCACAGTGGACTGTGTCTTAATTTTTCTTTGATGATTGTGAATAGTAACAGCCAACCTTGTGCTATGAATATATGTAATTCTTCCTACTCTTGGTTTCTCCTAAGCAGGCAGAGCAGCTTTTGTGTTTTCTTTCTTTTTTCATTTGTTTAATTTTATTTTCGTCCTTTTAGTAATTCTTTCTACAAAGGGGCATTTTAAAATTTCATTTTCTGTCTGTAAAGAGTCCCAGCTTTATTGGTAGAATCTCAAGTGAATCCGCCATTCTTAGTCTTGATTGGTACTGCATTTGCCTGGAGAATAGGTACTCAGTAACATGCTTGGATTATCAAAACTTTTTAAAAATAATTTGCTTATTTTTATTTTATGTGCATTGGCATTTTGCCTCCATGCATGTCTATATGAGGGTGTCAGATCTTGGAGTTACAGACAGTTGTGAGCTGCCATGTGAGTGCTGGGAATTGAACCCTGATCCTCTGGAAGAGCAGTCAGTGCTCTTAACCCCTGTGCCATCTCTCCAGCCCTGGAATATCAAAACTTTTAAGCTAGGGAGGAAAAAAACCCCTGCAACTCACTAAGTAGCCCAGGCTGGCCTTGAACTTGTAAGAGATCCACTTACTTCTTCCTCCTGAGTAATTGAATTAAGGGTGTGCCCACCACACTCAATCTTTAACTATAAACACTTTAAAAGGAAGAAGTCTGGGCATAGTGGCACTTACCTTTAATGCCAGCACTTTGGAGGCAGGTGCATATCTGTGAGTTCATGGCCAGTGTGGTGAGTTCCTGGACAGCCAGGGCTATGTAGAGAGACCCTGTCCTAAAAAATAAATGAAGGAAGGAAGGAAGGAAGGAAGGAAGGAAGGAAGGAAGGAAGGAAGGAAGGAAGGAAGGAAGGAGTTGGATGGTCTGGGGAATCTAACTAAGGGTAGAATGCTTACCTGATATACATAAGGCCTGGAGGATTCCTGGCACCACAAAACCAAAATGTACATAGTGTATAATGACTGTATCATGCCTGTAGCCTCTTTTAATGCGTAATCGTGTGTATTTTTAGTGCAGCGTAATCTATCATTGAGAAAAAGCTATTACTTACTAGAGTGCTATGTTAATTATATACCAGATGATACATTAGTTGTGTGGTTGAACCTGTTAATGTATACTCAGTGAAGGGACTCCGAGTGGTCTGTTTCACTTTATTATATACCTGTACTCGAAGATACATAGTTACAGCTAATAGGTCATATAGCATTGAAAATATTCCGCCAAACCAAATCATACTTGGTGATTTTTTTTTACCTGTCTAGCTTCTCCATTTCCATCATCCTGCCAAGTAGAAGGTGTGCTTCAGAGCTGTGAGGGGCCTGTGTGTTTCTGTTGTTGCTTTTCTTACAGACACAGATTTTAACTGGCCTGTTTTGTTCATAGTTGTACTTAATTGTACTGCTGTCCTCAACGGTCTGACTCAAACAGTAAAATAAAAGTATGCAAATGCATGTTGAATGAGTCAAAAAATAGGGAAGGAACTTTAAGAGGTTTTTGAAAACATTGAGTGTTTGGAGAGATGGTTTACTAGGTAAGCCCACTTGCCAGACAAGCGTGAAGGGCAGTGTTTGCATTCCGATACTCACGTAAATGACAGGCAGTCATGGCAGCCTGGTAGTGATCCTAGAATTCAGGAGAGATGAGATTCCCAGGGCAAGCTGACTAGCTAGACTAGCCAAGTCAGGGAGTTCCAGGTTCCAGTGGGTGACTCTGCCTATCTATGTAAATTAGAGAGATTAATAACAAAAAGACATCTCAAATCAACCTTTGATCTCTACGTTGCGTGTGTGCCTGTACACCCATCTGCTGCCCCACATGCCCAAAACACATGAAAAATGTGCACACACATACACATATACGCATGCACTGCACAGACTTTCAAAAGTTTCTAAAAAGAAAACCAAAAGCACTGGGTTTATAAAACACAGTCAACAAAGGTTCTAGAAGCTTCCTCCGCCATTCTGAAAGAAGCCAGGTTCATTCAGAGTTTCAAGCTGTTCTTCGTCCCAACTTTGAAGTGCGTTACTAGCTTACTGGCTGATCTAATTAGACAATGAAGTAATCACCAGAGTTCAGAGCTGAGTAAGGGAGGAGATTTGTGGGGCAGCGTCAAAGGTAGCCCTTGGCGTCTGACTGAGCGTTTGAGGAAGGACATCGATTCCTGTGGGCAGATGTGCAAGCTACGGAGGATGAACAAGGATGAAGGAACAAACTTGTTTTCTCAGGGTGTGGGCTTTTCTCTTAATTTTTTTTTTTATCATGGTGCCCGCCCTTTATGCCAGCACTCAGGAGGCAGAGGTCCGGGATCTCTGTGAGTTCAAGACCAGCCTGGTCTACAGGGTGAGGTCCAGGATGACCAGGGCCATACAGAGAAACCCTGTCTCGAGAAAACAAAAACAAAACAAACAAACAAAAACATTACGTTTGTTTAATTTTTTTGTGTGTGTGTTGTTCGTTTGTTTTTTAAATTTTAGCCAGTCGTAGTGGTACACTCCTTTAATCCCAGCACTTGGGAGGCAGAGACCGGATGGTCTCTGAGTTTGAGCCCAGCCTGGTATACTACATAATAAATTCTAGGTCAGGACTATAGAGACCCTATATCCAAAATAAATAAACAAACAAACAAACAAACGAATAAATTTTTTAGTCAAGATCAGTTTTATATTTATTTTATTATTTTTTATGTTTATGGTTGGTGTTATAACTTAAAAAAAAAATGCCACGAAGGAGTTATGCCATACAGCAGGGCTCAAATAGGAGGTTTATTTGAAGAGAAGAGAGACAGGGCAGAGAAGGGGCCAGAGAGGGAGGCAGAGACCAATCCCCAGGGACTAGAGTGGCGGAAGAGAGAGATGGGAGGTGGGCAAAAACGGAATGTAGCGAATGTGCACGGGGGCTACTCTTAGCGGCTGCAGCTGAGGACGTGTCCTGTTAGGACCCTAGAGGCAGGCCAGTACAGATGCCTGAATACTAACAGATGGTGTTTTGCCTGCGTGTATGTGTGTGCAGTACATGCATGCCCGGTGCCCTTAGAAGCCAGGAGAGAGTGCCGGATCCCCTGGAACTGGAGTTACAAACAACTGTGAGCTGCCATGGGAGCTCTTGACCGCCAACTTCCAGAAAGCCAGCCAGTGCTCTAACTGCTGAGCCATCTCCCAGTCCCTTACTTTGTACTTTTGTGTGTTTGTGTCCAAGGATGAGCGTCACAATGTGTATGTGGCGGACAGAGGACAACCTTCAGGAATCTGTTCTCTCCTTCAACCTTGTGGGTTCTGAGGCTGGTGGAGTTCAAGTTGTCAGGCTTGGCGGTAAATGTTACTAGTCACTGAGCCATCAGCTCATTTGTGGGCATCTCTTTAATTTTGTTTCTTTATCCTTTATCGCTCCAAACTAAAGGATTAACTCTGGAGAACTGAAGTAACTGAAATTAGTAAAAAGGTAACACACAATTTTAGCAGAATGAGCTGACCTGTATAAATGGGCTTAATGGAAGGTAAGAAAAAGCCTCCAGAAGCCGAAGAGACGGATCTGTGATTACAAGCACCTGCTGCTCTTCCAGAGGACCCCGGTTTGATGCCTAGCACTCACGTGGTGGTTCACAGCTGTCTGTTCCGGGGGACCAGGCACCCACTTATGGCTTCTGCAGGCACCAGCCATGCATGTGGGTCCCAAATATACATGCAAGGAAAACACCTATAACTCATAAGATAAATAATTTTAAAATTGAAGAAATTATTATTATTATTATTTTATCTGAAGCTTTCCAAAGCTTTTTTTGAGGAGGTTTGGTTTTGTGGTTTTTTTTTTTTTTTGGTGTTTTGGTTTTTCAAGTCAGGGTTTCTCTGTGTAACAGCCCTGGCTGTCATTGAACTCTCTTTGAAGACCAGGCTGCCCTTGAACTCACAGCGATCCACCTGCCTCATCTTCTTGGGTGCTGGAATTACAGGCATGTGCCACCACTGCCTGGCTTAAAGACTATCTTTTTAAGTCAACTAATAATGAAAATTATCAGGGTGATTATATTCCAGCTATCACACAATGGTGGCTGATGTATTAAACAGACATTAAATTAAATAAAAAAGACATGCAATTAAATCTTCAGACTCTAATCATTTGTACTATAGAGTCCTTATTTCCAGAATTGGTCCGAATTACTACTAAATTAGGAGTACATTCTTTTCCACAGTAATGAAGAAATAATTAGGGACTTGCAATTTAAACAGCCGGACAGTGGTAGCACACACCTTTAATTCCAGCACTCGGGAAGACAGAGGTGTGTGGATCTCTGAGTTCAAAGCCAGCCTGGTCTACAAAGGTTGTAGGACAGCCAGAGCTGTTACACGGAGAAACCCTGTCTTGAAAAACAAAACAAAACAAAACAAAACAAAACAAAACAAAACAAAACAAAAAAACAGCAAACCACCTTGTTTCTAAATAAAAAACTATGACCACATTTCTTACTTATAAACTTAGAAGCAAAATTAGGATACAGTTGTTTGCTAGCAAGGAAGCCTTTTCTAAGTAATAAGTGTCGTGACTGGGTAAGGAATATACTGTCTTTCTCACACATGGCTTTTTGTTTTCTTTGGTTGGGTATGTGTGGATGATGGGTGCTAAGGATCAAATTCATGGCTTAATACAGATCAGGCATATAGTTTTCATAACTGAGTGAAATTTAGTTAGACATAAATTAAAATAATATCTAACAAAAATTGTATTAGTAATCTATTCTTTTTAGTTTTACTTTTTTAAATTAAAAATGATGATGGTGGTGGTGGTGGTGGTGTGTGTGTGAGAGAAAGAGACATGAGGTGCACTGAAACTGTGGTGTGCATGCAGAGGTCAGAGTGAACTTCCAGGGGTGTCCTCTCCTTCCACTGTGGAACCTGGGTGGTGCAGGAGAACTGGAGCTCAGGTCACCAGGCTTGCTCAGCAAGTTCTCTCTTTAACCTGCTGACCCATCTCACCCACCTTACTCATTTATTTTGAGACAGGGTTTCTTGTAGTCCAGGATAGCCTTGAATTCATTATGTAGCTGAGGTTAGTCTTGAACTCCTGGATCCTCCTGCCTCTACTCCTAAATTCGGAAATTAATGCATGCACTATCATGTTGATGAATGGTTCTGTCCCACCTGGTCCCACAGCAATTCAGCCCCAAAGAAACACACAGAGGCTTATATTAATTATGAACTGTTTGGCCTATTAGCTCAGGCTTATTACTAAGTAGCTCTTACTATTTAAATTAATCCATAATTCTTGTATATGTTTAGCCACAGGGCTTTGTACCTTTCTCAGTGAGGCATTCTCATCTTGTTTCCTCTGTGTGTGGTTGATAACTGCCTCTCTGCCTTTCCTCTTCCCAGAATTCTCTTAGTCTGGTCACCCGTCTATAGCTCCTGCCTGACTACTGGCCAATCAGCATTTTTATTAAACTAATACAAGTGACAAATCTTTAGAGTCTACAAGAACATTATCCCACAGCATTATTATGACTGGATACATCAGTTACTGATTCATGTAACAAATTACTCCAAAAAATGAAATGAAACTTGGAGTGGGTAGGTAGTTGTAAGAGTCTTGGCTGCTCTTTTCCAGAGGACTAGAATTGATTCCTAGCACCCATATTTTATTGTTCAAAACCACCTGTCGCCCAGCTGCAGAGGATCCAACAGTGTCCCTGGCCTCCACAGGCACCCACACATAGGAGCATGTAGATTTACATGTATCAAAATAAATTTTTTTTAAAAATTAAGAAAAACTAAACTTGGTGGTGTTACATGCCTGTAATTCTAACATCTCAAAAGAATAAGAGGGCAATAAACCGTTGTTGTCCTCCACTGTCTCCGAGTGGCTGGGCAGAGTTTTTGAATTAGAGCTTTGCACAGGCTGTACACAGGGTTTGGCTGCTGCCGCAGTCCTCTCTGGGGTGGTTTCACAGTGAATATTGGCGGGGATTATTTTCTTCCAGAATGTGGTAGTGATGGCCTTATGTCTCTCATGGTTTATTTCCAAGACAGAATCACATATAGCCCGGGTTATCCTCAAATTACTATGTAGCCAAGGCTGGCCTTGAGCTTCTGACCTCCTTGCCCCTGCCTCCTGAGTGTTGTGCTTACAGGTGTGCAACACTCACCTGGCTCACTATCGACCTTCTTTGTTTTCCCTTATTCACCTACCCAGTGGGGCCTACACAGCAGGGCAGTTTCCCTCATCAGGTGGAGCAAGCAAGAGAGCGGAAGAGAATGAGATTCCACAGCTGGTTGCTTCTTTGTTATTCTAATCTCAGACAGGGCATTCTATCCGTGTTCGTGTCGCCGTATTTTACACATTAAGAGCAAGTTCTAGCCCATCATGAGAGAGCAAATTACAGAAGATGTTGAAACAGTAGATGGGGTCACCAGAGCCAGGCTGAAGCAGCCTGCTGCAGGACCAATAAAAAGAAGGCAGCTCCACAGGAGTCATGGTGAAGGAATAGCTTTCCTGTGCAGAGATGGTGTTAGTGATAATGATCCCCTTCTGACTCTGTGGTCAGGAATGGAAAGACTGCTGAGGGAAGCAAAAACACTTTCCACGAAAACAAAGATGGTTTTTTGATTGAAAACTGTTGTTCACTATGTGTAGTTCGTGGCTGTTTCTGACTGTGCAAACAGCACCCCGCCCCCAAGACAGCAAAGCAGTTCTGAGATTTATAATTCAAAAACAACTGTGGGCCAGGCGTGGTGAGACACACTTGGAACCCAGCACTAGGGAGCAGTCCCAGTTTGAGGCTTCTTGGACTGTATAGTATAGCCTCAAAACTCAAAAAAACAAATCAGGTCCGGCGGTGCTGGCACACACCTTTAATCCCAGAACTCCGGAGGCAGAGGCAGGTGGATCTCTGTGAGTTCAAGGCCAGCCTGGTCTACAAGAGCTAGTTCCAGGACAGGCTCCAAAGCCACAGAGAAACAAAACAAAACAAAACAACAATAGCAACAAAATCAAGCAGAAAAGCATTTACCTATCCTCCCTGAATTTTGGGATGCCTCTGTCAGCAGGAAGAATTTATTGAGCACTTACTTTGTATTATATTAGAGGCATACAAGACAGTATTTATTTTCAATTAGTCTGGGACAAGATTTGTAACTGTTGAAATAAAAGCCTTGAAAACTATTTATTTGTTTTTAAAACGTGTATTTTCATTTTATGTATATAGGTGTTTTGCCCGCACATATGTCTACGTACTACATTGGTGCCTGGTGCTGGCGGAGGCCAGAAGTGAGCACTGGAGTTGCAGATAGGTGTGGGCTGCCATATGACTGATGCGAATTGAACCGGGCTCCCCTGCAAAAGCAGCCAGAGCTTTTAACCACGTGGGCATCTCCCCAGCTCCAGGGAATAAGCTCTTAGTGTATCATGTTCTACAATGTGAAGTCAAGAGAAGAAGGAAATTAAACAAATTCAGTGGGGTGTAGTGGCACACACTGATAATTCCAGAATAATATCCCCCACAGTTTCCTCGGGGGAATCTTCATTTCATTTCTTCAAATGCATTTATGCATTCATCTTCATTCATTATTTTCAATAGTTTTTTAGTGCCTACTATGTGCTAAGCATGTGAGGTACATTTTCTGTACCCCACTTGTTGTTGTTGTTGTTGTTGAACAGAGTTTCTCTGTGTTACAGTCCTAGTTGTCCTGGAACGAGCTCCTGTACACAAGGCTGACTTTGAACTCACAGAGATCTGCCTGCCTCTGCCTCCTGAGTGCTGTGATTAAAGACACAGCAGCACCACCACCACCCGGCTCCCCCCCCCCCTTTGAGACGTGATATCACTAAGTAGTGTTGACTGGCCTGGATTTCACTCTGTAGACCAGGCTGGTCTCAGACTCACAGGTCTACCTGCTTGTGCCTCCTGTGTGCTGGATTAAAGCCATGAACTTTTCTATGCCTTTGTGTTTGACTTTTTTTTTTTGTTTATATTACTTTCACTAAAAAAATAAAGGTCAAAATGTTGCCAGTGTGTATTGGTAGATGGTAGCATTATATATTTACATATTTTCAACGTGCATGCTTGTTTCTTTATTAAATACATTTAAGTAAGTTCAAACAGAGATAGATACAAAGTTCACACCCAGGAGCTACACCCTGAAAACCTTGGAATAGAGTATTTGTTCTCTTCTAGAGCTCTCTAGCTCATGACATGTTTTAGTATATATGGGTAGTTTATGTTATTCATTTCTACCAAAAACAAATTTTGACATTATTTGGGGTGTGTGTGTGTAATGCATGCCATGCCTTTAGAGGTCAGAGGCCAGCCTTTGGGAGTCTGTGTTCTCTGTTTATGTCGTGGGTTCTGGAGATCTGAGGTTAGGTTGTCAAACCTTGAAATCCTGATCCCTCTACCTCTACTTTCTGAGGGCTGGGATTACAGGCATGTGCCACCATGCTTCGTAAGATGCTGAGAACCAAACCCGGGGCTTCTTGGGTGCTAGAGAAACACTCTACCAAGCAAATTATATCTTAGATCTTAAAACGAAACTTAATGTTGAAAACACTTAATTCAATTGATCACCAATATTTTGTTTTACGGCAATGGTGGGAATGAGCCTAGACTTGTCCACAGTAGGTGAACACTTTACCACAAACACTACTGTCAGTCTTAGATGTTACCTTGAAAACTATTATCTGAATGAACAGTTGCTGTTAAAGGCCATTTGTAAATCAGGAAACCATTCTTTCTATGAATATTTCAAATGTGCTATTAGGTGATGGAGAGATGGTTCGGTGGTTAAAATCACTTGCTGCTCTTCTAGAGGACCTTGATTCAGTTCCTAAAACCCAAATTTGTCAGCTCGTAGCCATCTATAACTCCAGCTCCTGGGGGATCCCACACCCTTTTCTGGCTTCTGAGGTCACTGTACACCACACACACACACACACACACACACATGCCTTTAAAATGCAATTACATGGGCAGGAGAGATGGCTTAGCAGTTGAGAGCACTGGCTGCTCTCCCAGAGGTCCCAAGATCACTCCTCAGCACCCACATGGCAGCTCAAAACCATCTATAACTGCAGCCACATGGGATCTGATGCCCTCTTCTGGTGTGCAGACATACATGCAGACAAGACACCCATACATCTCTAATTCATACATAATTTTGAAATACAGTTGTATTAGAACATTAGAAGGCAGCATCCGCTGCCACTGTATGTGGATTTTTTTTTTTTTTTTTTTTTTTTTTTNTCTCTGTGGCTTTGGAGCCTGTCCTGGAACTAGCTCTGTAGACCAGGCTGGTCTCGAACTCACAGAGATCCACCTGCCTCTGCCTCCCGAGTGCTGGGATTAAAGGCGTGCGCCACCGTCGCCTGGCTGGATTTTTTTTTTATCTACAAGAATCATCTCATTATTCCCTGAAGATGATATGAAGCGAGTGTGGCAAAGGGTTTTTGTGTTGTATCAACACAGGCAGTGGGACAAGAAATGCAACTGGAAGATGCTGTTGCTAAATCTGTTTCCTGAGGCTTGGGGCGCCACAAAAGGATGATTTCTGAGGCTCTGTTTTACACACACACACACACACACACACACACACACACACACACGCGCAACAATAAAAAACCATTTGAATGTAGAGTCAGTCTACAAAGCAGGGAGAGGGAGAGCAGGGATGTTCTCAGCCGCAGTAGGGGGCTGCAATAACAAACTCTTAACTGCTACTACCAAGGGATTTCCAGGTTAAAACAACAACAACAACAACAACAACAAACTAAAACTGGACAGGTGGTGGAGGTGCATGCCTTTAATGCCAGCTCTTGGAAAGTAGAGGCAGGTGGATTTCTGTGAGTTTGAGGCTAGTCTGTGAGTTCCAGGACATCCAGGACTGTTTCACAGAGAAACCCTGTCTCAAAAACAAACAAACAACAACAACAACAACAACAAAAAAAAAACAAAAAAAAAAGAAAGAAAAAAACCCCAAAGATTGCTGTGTTAGTGTACACTGAGGCAGGAGAATCACAACTCTGAGGCTATCCTGGGTACACAACAAGTTCCGAAGAGAGACCATATTTTTAAGAGAAAAAAACTACATAGTTCTCTAAGACATTAAGATATGATTTTTTTCCCAAGTAATTCAAAGCAGCATAGATTTATCTGACTACAATACAATCCATTAAAAAAAATTCTATCTTTAGAAACTTTTGCTAAAACACTATTTTACTTTTTCAATAAAGGAAACTTTGGAGTCAGCCACATCCCTAAATGCTTGACAGGTTGCTATGGGAAACACCAGAACGTTCTCAGGTGGGCTTCAAGAAGGTCACTAAAATGAATTGCTGGGGGTAGGAGTTTATTAGAAGAGTTCTTATGCCATGGACAGACAAGCAGCAACATGGCAGGGACTGCAGATTTTGGCTTCAGCGTCGGAGACAGACTGTATGGGGAGGGGGTCTCAGAAGAGAGGAATCAAGAGCCCATGGCACAGAAGTGGGACTCTCCGCACATATGTGCACATACATGTGTGGATGTGGGAGCAGGTTCTCTCCTATCATGTGGGAATCTTCAGGTTTCTAGGGTTGGTGGCAAGTGCCTTTATCCACCCCAATGGTTTTATTTTAAGAGCACAATGACAACCCAGGGTACTGGCTGCTCTTTACAAACCGACAGCGAGGCCCTATTGCTGAAGACAGTCAGTCAGTCTGATGCCTACCTGGAGCCGTCACCCCTACTGGCTAGTGTCCAGGCACTGGAAGATACTCAGCAAGCTACTCCTGAAGGAGAAAGGTAAACACTAGCCGAGCTACAAGCCCTCCCATCCTCTATGGTGACCTGCCTGAATGGGCTGGTGTAATAGTGGCACAAGCTTGTGGGAGTAACATCTGATTGGATTTAAGACACTCTGCATGAGATAAACCCATTCCCAACGCTGCCATTATCCTGGTTCCTGATGAACCTAGGGAAATCTGTGTAATTCTTAACACGTTCTCTAAGAATCAACGTGTATACTGGCTTCCCCCACCCCTTTTGTTTTTTGAAAGGAGCTTGTCATGTAGCTCAGGCTCGTCTTGAACTGGCAATCATGTCTCAGGCTCCTGAGTGCTGGGCTTATAACTAGTGTCACCACCACACCCCATCTCACAATTAGGTTGCTACACGGGATATGAACGTATGTACGTATATGTCCCCTTCTCTTGCGTGTTTTCGGGATTGGAATTGCTAGGCCACACAGCAACTCTTCCGAACACCCAGGTGCTTAGCGTCTGACCAGGAGCATAGGATCTTCCAGTTCTCAGCAAGCTACACCCTTCTCAAGCTTCTCAGGTACTGCAAACTGTGGGCTCTCCAGTGCCAGAGGCGGGTGGGCTTCGGTTAGTGTGTTCTCTAAGTCTGTGCTCCGTTTCCAGACAGAAGGCACAGCTCTTATTTGCACCTGGCAGTAGACCTATGTAAGAATGCCTGCTTGGCAAAGAAAAGGAAACAGAGGGAATCTAAATGCTCAATCACTGTTCAGATTTGACCACTAATCACCAGGACCTGTCCTTTTCTCCCGTGAAGTGAAAAAGCTCAAGTGTTCTTTTAGGGCATATGAGGAGGATTGGGAGTTCGAGGGTAGCCTGGTGTACAGAAGGACGTCCTGTTTTTAAAAAAAGGAGGGGGAAGGGGAGAGGCAAAGTCAGGAAGGAACCTCTGGTAGTTTTAAAGTTGTTTTAACCAAGTGTCTACATAGTATTTGGGGGCTCTGTCTAGTTCCATTTGTTTTCTAGAAACTTGAAAAACAGAGTCCTATCTTAGACTCTTCTCATGAAGCTAACGTGTAAGTCTAAAGAAGTCTTACCAGACACAGTAAATGGGACACAGTGAGATCTGCCTTCTCCTTTGTGTGAAAGAAGCCACTCAGACTTCCTAGAGGTCACATTTGGAGGTGGTGTGTAACAGCTGGGTGGCGATGGTGCACTCGGGGAGGCAAAGGCAGAAGAATCTCTGTGAGTTCAAGGTTAGCCTGGTCTATGTAGCGACTTCCAGGACAGCTAGGGCTACACAGAGAAACCCTGTCTCAAACAAAACAAATAAAAACAAAACAAAACAATCGGAGGTGGTATGTAAACCAAACACAGATACACTTATGTTTGTATCAGAATAAAAGGGCAAACACAACATTTCACATAAATACTTTAATCATCTTTTTTTTTTAAATATTTATTTTTTATGTATACAATATTCTGTCTGTGTGTATGCCTGCAGGCCAGAAGAGGGCACCAAACATCATTACAGATGGTTGTAAGCCACCATATGGTTGCCGGGAATTGAACTCAGGACCTTTGGAAGAGCAGGCAATGCTCTTAACCTCTGAGCCATCTCTCCAGCCCCCTACTTTAATCATCTTATTACACGGTTTACTTACATCCACATACACTACTGAATGTGTATAATCATACACAACTATTCACAGGCACAGCATCACAGATTAAAACTTGAAACAGTTACACAAATCAACACATCACACACAGGTAGGTCACTTCCTTGCTAGAGAACCCTGTACAAGTGAATCTGTTCCAGAGCTTCTCTGTCCGTCTCCGACTGCTGGCACACATCCAGGTTCAGAGGTATCTCTTCCACCCAGCAGGACAGCTGCAGATCAGTCTAGGAGGAAACAAGCACACAACGTGAAACTTCCAAATATCCCCCTAAGTAAGCACTCAACAGATTTTTTTTTTAAAAGAAAGCACAGTGCTCCTCTTTTTTTTTTTAATATTTATTTATTATGTATACAATATTCTGTCTGTCTGTATGCTTGCAGGCCAGAAGAGGGCGCCAGACCCCATTACAGGTGGTTGTGGGCCACCATGTGGTTGCTGGGAATTGAACTCAGGACCTTTGGAAGAGCAGGCAATGCTCTTAACCACTGAGCCATCTCTCCAGCCCGCAACAGATTTATTTATTTATTTTTTTAGTTTTTTCGAGACAGGGTTTCTAACAGATTTTTTAAATTAATGTATTTATTGAATATATATCCCACACAACACACATACACACACATTTATTTTGTATTGTACTGCAACATGATGTGGTCATCTATAAAATTCCCACTGTTATAAAAACAAAAACTTAAAACTCATGATGCTTTAATTAAGTTTACAACTTTGTGCTGGACCACATTCATAGCTATCCCGGGTCACATGACATCACAGCCACGGGTTGTATACCCCTGTGTGAGGAGCTTCACATGGACTATAGTTCTCCACCACAACAGGAGAAAATCAAGCCACGAGATGCTCTCATATTTACTTTAAAGATCTATAATCCTAGCACTTGGGAGATGGAGGCAGAAGGATCCTAAGTCTAAAGGCATCTAATGGTAAGGAGTTTGAATTCAGCCTAAAATTAGAATTAAAAAAATTCATCTTCAAAAGCAATTGGATAGAGCCTGTCAAAAGGATATGGAAACCGAAGAAATCCTATCCTGTTGGCTGGAGAAGACCTTGGGGCTTGGGCACAGGGGATTGACCCCGGCTGCCAGGACTGAACAGCAAGAGTTGCTGCCTGCTGAGCAACTGCACTGGCCTCAAAGTCTTTTTTTTTTTTTTTTGTTTTTTGTTTTTTGAGACAGGATTTCTCTGTAGCTTTGTAGACTAGACTGGTCCCTAACTCATAGAGATCCACCTGTCTCTGCCTCCTGAGTGCTGGGATTAAGTGCCTGGCAACTTGTCATTCTTTAAAGCTAGTTCCAGGACAGGAACCAAAAACTACGGAGAAACCCTGTCTCGAAAAATCCAAAAAAAAAAAAAAGAAAAGAAAAGAAAAAAAAAAGTATTTATTTATTCTGTGTACAGTATTCTACCTCTATATATCCCTGAAGGCCAGAAGAGGGCACCAGACCTCATTACAGATGGTTGTGAGCCACCATGTTGTTGCTGGGAATTGAATTCAGGACCTCTGGAAGAGCAGCCATTGCTCTAAACTGCTGAGCCATCACTCCAGCCCCAACTTTTCATTTCCTGAGACAGGCTGGCCTCCAGCCAACTCTCAATCTTCATGCTCAGCCTTCTACATACTGGGATTATAGACTTGCACCAACATGTCTAACTTTTAAAAGTTTTTAACAATTCATTGTATTTATTATTTGTATATATACATGCCATGCCTCCAGACCTCATTTTTTTTTTTCTTTTTGAGATCAGATTTTTTGATATAGGCCTGGATGGCCTATATCATGAACCTCCTTGTTGCTGCCTTGCCTCTGGATTGCCAAAACTACAGGTGTCAATGGCTGTTTGGACAGATTTATGTACATAGTATTAAATTGTTATTTTGGGGATTGGGGAAATGTCTTGGCAGTTAAGATTACTTGGTGCTTTTGCAGAGGACCTAGGTTTTGTTCCCAGCACTCACATGGTGGCTCAACCATTCCTAAGTCCAGTTCCAAGGAATTTGATGCTCTCTTCTGACCAATGTGAGCACCAAGCACACATGTGGTGCACATACATACACGCAGGCAAAGCAGTTACAATCATCAATAAATCTTTAAAAAGTTGCTGTTTTGGTAAGTGAAAAAACCCCACTAAACTGGAGCAGGCATATGTATGTATGTATGTATGTATGTATTTGGAAACAGGGTCTTACTACGCATCTCTGGCTGGGCTGGAACTTGCTATGTATACCAGGTTGACCTAAACTCAGACTTTTTCCTGCCTCTGCCTCCCACGTGCTGAGATTAAAGGCATGTGCCACTATACCTGATCAACAATATATTTTAAAAGGGATGTTTCTATGAGAACGGAAACCTTTCGTAGATAGATGACATTACTGATGGGCAGAGTTCTCACGGAAGAAATGAAGGTGATAATTCGGGATTAATATCTTTCTTTACACATTTCTTGATTACTTCCTGTAGTATAAGAAGCAAAATTAGGGCATGAGAGATGGTGCAAGAATGCTTGCCGCACAACCACGAGGCCCAGAGTCCAGACCCCAGGTATTCTAGATTAACCTCCATCACCACGCTCAAGTGGACCAGCCTGGGTTACAGACTTCAAAAGAAAAAGAAGATTTCAAATGGATTTGGGAAATCAAACTGGACAAAAAGTACAGTCTTCCCCATCACTTGAAGTCCTCGGACAACTTCGACCCACTGCAGCCCCTTTATTTTGTATGGCAGAGTCTTGACATGGAGCCTGGCTGGACAAAAATTCATTCATCAACCATCTCTTCTGTTCTAAAAGACACGATTATGATTTGGGTATTCATTTTTCCAGTTTAGTTTTTGACAAGGGGGTTCTGTTGACCAGGTTGGTCTCAAACCAGAGGGTTCAAGTGGTCTCCTTGTCTCAGGCTCCCATGGGGTTGGGGTTACCCTTCCCCCTTAGCTGATGTGGGGGGTCTTACCCACATTCACTAGTGTTTATTAACCTACAACTATGACCACACTGCTATTAAAAACTGTACAAAAACAAAGGACTCTATACCCAGATATGAATGATATTTCAGTGCTTTTGAGGGCAGAAAAATAAACCACAAAGCAGAAGTTTTGCAGCACTATCTTGCTAAGTCTAGAATGTTATAATAGTTATCAGAAAAAAAGCCAAGTTTAGATAAGAAAAATGGTGAAGGGCCGGTGATACAGACCAGTAGTTCATCACTTGCCTAGTATGCATGGCTTAGGGATTTTCTTGTTTGTTTGTATTTTTTGAGACAGGATTCTCTGCGTAGTTCTGGCGGTCTTAGAACTTTTTCTTTCTTTCTTCCTTTGGTTTTCAAAACAAGGTTTCTCTGTAGCTTTGCAGCCTGTCCTGGCACTCGCTCTGTAGACTAGGCAGGCCTTAAACTCACAGAGATCTGCCTGTCTCTGCCTCCCGATTAAAGGTGTGTGCTACCATCTCCCGGTGTTAGAACTCTTTCTATAGACCATACTGGGCTCGAACTCAGAGACCCACCTGCCCAGCTCAGGAGTCTTAGTTTTAATTCCCATCACCAAACAATTAACAGAAGGAAAAGTGGTTACATACCTTCTTAAGACCTAAGAGAGACTCTTGGAGACTTGGTACTGTCACTAATAGCGAGCCTTGTTTTCTGACATTATGTATGATGTAGTCCCAGGCACTAGAAGACATAAAAAACCGATACAATAAAATGACAGTAAGATAATATTACATATTAATCAGAACGGAGATGTCTCCTCTTTTTCCTCTCATGCTGGGGAGAGAAACAGCTTCAAGCATGCTAAGCCACTGACTCTGCCTCATTCAAGTTTGGTCGTTCACACCTGGAATCCTAGCACGGAGGAAACCGAGGCAACAGGATCCTCTGGGACTGGAGGCCAGTCTGGAGACCATAGTGAGCTTCTGGGCACCAGCCTCAGCTACGGAATTAAACACAATCTCAACAAAACAGAAAAACAACAACAACAACAAAACCACCACCACCGCCAACAACAATAAAAGAAGCATAATCCTGGATGTATTCTTTACCATAAAATCCAGCACACTTTGCTGTATTTACAAAAAGATCTGTACATGAATATTTACTGTAGTTTTATTCATAAATGTCCAAACTTGGGAGCAATCATGTCCTTCAGGAGAATGGATAAACTGTGATAGCAAGACAACTACGTATTGTTCAGCACTAGAAGGCAATGCGTGCTCAAGTCCCGAGGACACCGAGCAACCTCAGATGCCTATTGCTAGAGAAGACGCTAACCTGGAAGGGCTCTGCATTGTTGGAGTCTAATCACCTTATGCCAGAAACGAGAAGCCCAGCGATGCCAAGGGTGAGGCCAGGGTGCAGGACCAAGGGCTGAGCAGGGGATTCTTGGGGCAGTGAAACTACAGTCTATGTCTTAAGACATTTACACACATACGTGGGCTGCACAACAAGAGTGAATGTTACTGTGGACGGTGACTTCCGGTGACTATGGCGGACCAAAGAGCCATGATTCGTACACTGTCCTGATAGGAAGGATGACAGTGGCACTGACCCTGTGGGTGCGGGGGTAGAGCCTACAGGAGATCTTTATTTTCTTTACAGTTTTGCTGAGACTCAAAACTTCACTAAGAAAAGCAAAGCAAAAACTTGACATGTTAGCTTTTACTTGATACTGGATTTTTTTTTTTTCTGAGTAAAGATGACAAAAGAAAATGCAGACAGGATCTAGAAATCTAGATGGGCAAAATGTTTACCCACAGGAAACAGAACTAGAGCAACACAGTAGAAATTGACAAATTTTCCAGTTCCTGAGGGGTGTTGGCAAAGGTATGAGGTTAGAGTTCTGAGATTAACGAGATGGGGATGTGGGCTACTGGAAAGTTTCCGCATAAGGAGAAACCAAGTTTCAGAGCCACACAAGTCAAGTGGGACCAGCACCCAAGTTCTGTAGTTTCTCTGTGAAACACATGAGACTCAGTGCTTCAGACGGAAGCCAGGGCGGGGATTGTTGGGCGTGGGGAGATGAAGCCAGGGCGGGGATTGTTGGGCGTGGGGAGATGAAGAAGCCCCGGGAAAACAAAGGGCACAGAAACCAGGGACCAAAACCAACTGCGGACCCGTGGGTGTGTAGATCAGATCTTTAAAAACTCACACCAAGAGTGGAATCAGACCTCACCTGGCTATCTGTGGTACTCTGGGATGGAATTCCAATTACCACGTGGCACCGGCAAAGGTTGGGTGGGACCAGCCAGTTTTAAACATACAAACTTTCTATTGTAATGTGGTTCCTAAAAATGCTATATTTTACAAGCCGATTTACTACAAGACTAAAGAACTGTATTAGCACGATCTTTTCGTTTTTCTGAAACAGGTCTCAGAGCTCAGGACGCCCTGAACTAGCTCTTCAGTTCTGCCACGGGCTCATGCACAAGTGCTGCATCCTCAGACGGCGCGGGTCCCGGAACCCGGCCTAGGGGCAATGAGAGAATGAAGAGGGGAGACAGACAGACACACGCACGGAAGAACTGCAGTTGGGTGGGCTGTGCTCTTGCATGGAGAAACTCAGTGTGTTTATTTTATGCAGCCGAACAGGATATCGCATGTAGCTGAGCAAGAAGATGGGGCTCATGGTGGACAGCTGACAAGGAAGCAGGCTCAGCTAACCTCACCAGGAGCAGTCTCTAAGGGGGCACTCCGCCTGCTGGGAACATCCAGGAGGAGATATGGCAGTCCTTTCCTATACATTGTTAACACCTGAGGAAGAAGGCTTTGCACACACAAATAGATAAATACATGTAAACTCCAAAAAGAAATTAAATACATTTCACAAAATTGTTTTTTTCAAAACTTTTCATTTTGTGTTTAGTTATTAAACACAAAATAAATTCCTTATTAAAATAAGTCAATAGGTATAAAACTGTCAAAGAATAAATAAAAATCATTAAAAAAACAAGTTGAGTTGGAGAGGCAGCTCAGTGGTTCAAGTCCCAGCAAACACATGGTGGCTCACAACCATCTATAATGGGATCTGATGTCCTCTTCTAGCAAAAGCACTCATATATTAAAAAATAATAAAGGGCTGAAGAGATGGCTCAGAGGTTAAGAGCACTAGCTGCTCTTCCAGAGGTCCTGAGTTCAGTTCTTAGCAACCACACAACCATGTGTAATGGGATCTGGCCCTGTCTCCTGGAAGGTGTATATATAATAAATAAATAAATTTATTAAAAAAATAATAAAAATAAACTAAAAAAAAGGATGAGTGTGTTATTTTAAAGTCAGCATGAAAACATTTCTACCTTAATAGCCAGTCTCTTTTCACACCTTGCTGGATATATTTAATAACAGATTTCTTGCTGAAGTAAATAACATACCTGGCCTGTTCAGCCTCAGTAAGAAAATATTCGAAGACGTTATTCATTACAATGACGTCAGCACTCTGCAGCAGTGGACCTTGGGTACAGACGTCTGCGTGGAGCACCTAGGGAGGACGAGCACATGTAAGACTACGAGGACAATGCGCCTCACAGCTACCTAAACGCCGACTGGCTCGGGATTATGCCAGGCCACACAGAGCTCTCAGGATCTCGTAAACCCAGAAACTTGTAAAAAACACTTGCTACGGAATTATTTGTTTCGTTATAATTGTGTCCCCTGATTCATAATTATTTTCTTTTTAACTGAATTCAGAGACTTTATTTTTCCATGATAATTACACTGTTAGGTTTAAGAGACAAAAGATCTGGGTGAAGGAGTAAATTACGGGTCTGCCCAACCAGACTTGTACTCTCAGGTAGGCAGTTTTTCATAGTGGTCATACATCAGTCCTTATTACACAATATGCAAAGTTAAAGGCAGATAGGAAAACGAAAACCCTCAAGGGGCTGGAATGATGGCTCACTGGTTCAGAGCATTTACTGCTCTTTACAGGGGACTGGGGTTTGATTCCCAACACCCACTGTGGCTAACAGCTGTCTGTAACTCCATAGTTCCAAGGGATCCAGTCCTCAGTGGGTACCAGGCACACATGTGGTACACAGACATACATGGCAGGCAAAAACACAACACATACAATTAAAAGAAAATCTTAAAAACAAAAAAAACCCCAAACCCTCAAAACCGTTAGCTTATAAACTGTCAAATACTAATATGCCCTATGCTAACCTGATTCTAAAATTCCTTGAATGTATAGTCTACCAGGATAAAGAAGCAAAACAATTTATTTAAACAGTATATAGGGCTGAAGAGTTGGTTCAGTGGTGAAGAGCACTTGTTGCTCTTCCAGAGGACCTAGGTTTGGTTATCAGCACCCACACGGCAGCTCACAACCTTCTGTAACTCCGCTCTCAGGGGAACCAATGCTTTCTTCTGATCTTGTGGTCAGACACCCCATATGGTGCACAGACATAAATACAGGTAAAACATTCATACACAAAAAAATAACAAAATAAATAAATCTTTAAAAAATCCTATATAACTCAATAATTAAGGCTTCGCAGACAATAGGCATGGTAACAAGAAGATACACTTATCAGCTCAGGAGCAAAGCAAATGGATTTTACTGTAAAAGGAAAAGAAAGTCTTTACCTCATGTTATTTTCAAATAAATACTCAAGCCTTACAAATATGATATGCAAGGTGGTGGGGTCTGATTTTAAAAAAAAACATTCTTTCTTTTAAATAATAAACATTCTGAAAAAGTTTTAATTCATTTGCCCTAGAACTTTTAAGCACAGCTTTAACACAGTCTTCAATAAAAAGAAAGACAGCTGGGCCCGCGAGACAGCTCAGAGGGCAAGGCTCTTGTCACCAACAACCCTGTTAATAATTTCAGATGTTATAAACATGTAGCGTAGCTACGCAACAGATATGCAAACTAATCAGTTGATTTATCTTCATCCTCTCTTATCCTTAGTTCCTCCTTTCTCTTTCCCACCCATCTTTACTTTTTATTTTTCTTTCTCCATTCCTGTACTACACAAACTAGGGAAAGAAGAACCAGAAGGACCAATTAATCATGGCATACAACACAGGAGCTCTCAGGGTGCCAGGAAAGCCCTAAGGGATGCTTAGGGGCAGACTCTGAACTGCTGGCAGCACAAACACCACAAAACAACCAAACTCAACCAGTATTTAGTGGCCAGCTCTTAGATGTGAGCTATCGTGCAGGGAGACAAACCAGGTTAAAGAGACGACAGCATCTGGACCTGCACTAATGGGATGAAGAAACCCAACTGATGGAACTCCCCGTGTGGTCACAGGAGCCGAGTGCGATGACAGCAAAGAGTGAAGGTTTAGTGCCGGCCTGGAGGGAAGGCACAGGAGAAAGCAAAACAACAGACCCCGTAGTCAAGAGAGCGGGTCAAACTCAGACATGTATCATCAACACTCTATCATAATGACAGCACGGAACTACTATTTTCTTTTTAATAGAAAAAGGTTATAAACCAAGAAAGATGAGGGAAATAAGAACGGAAACAGCAAACACAAAAATTTCGAAATTTAGATGGGCAGTTAGTTGAGGAAATAAAACAATTACCTTTTATAAAAAAGGGGAAGCCTTGATCTTAATCTTTTTAAAAACTTTACTGATTGTTCTTTATGTATGTGTGTGTGTGCGCGTGTGAGCTTCCTTATTTGTATGCACACCTCTTTATTTGTGCACGTTGGATCACATGCAGCTGATGTCACAAGCAATTGTGAACACTGGATGTAGTAGGCTACGGGAACCCAAGTGCTCTAAACCACTGAGCCATCTCTCCAGTCTGTAGATCTATATCGCCGTAGATCTATATCGCCGTTGAGTGTTTCAATGTTAAGGACAGTTACGTAATATCAGAGATTGTTAATATTCTCCATATTGCCATGAGAAGTAAAGCACCTTATGAAAATTTCAAAGATTACTGTATGAAACAGATCCCTTCAGCCAGGTAGTGGTGGTGCACACTTTTAATCCTAGCACTCGGGAGGCAGAGGCAGGTGGATCTCTGTGAGTTTGAGGCCAGCCTGGTCTAGAGAGTGGGTTCCAGGACAGGTTCCAAAGCTACACAGAGAAACCCTGTCTCAAAAAAACAAAACAAAACAAAATAAATAGACCCCTTCCAAAAATCAACCCCCCCCAAATCTTTTGTCTTGTGATTTTTGTTCTTAGAGGAAACCTGTACTAGCCTAACATAGACATCCTTCCCTCCTTCCCTAATAACCACTACCCCGTGACATTTACATAATAATTATGAACAGTGCATGCCCTTTTATTTCAGTTTATAAAGTACACCGGCAGCCAAGCTCTGGAGAATTACAGTCCTGCTATCCCAACTGCGATATGGAGAAAGAAGAGGAAAAAGCTCTCTAATAACAAACACACCAGGCCACCTCAGTCAGTGTCTACACACAGCAGCAACAGGTAAGAACACAGTAGCGATTAGGTAAGGTACCTTTATTCTGTCGCCGAACTCGTATTTTTTGATGATCATTTCCTGCAATTGGCAAAATTCTCCATTGAGCTCCACTCCATACAGCTGCGCTGCTGAGCTGTAGAGGTAGCCCTGAGACAGGAAGACATGGCAGGCTGTAAAGCAGGCAGCGTTTAAGCAGAGGTTTATGTCCACTGTCACAGAACTCACAATATTCAGAACTTTACTGACCACGGTCCTGATTGAAGTCTACTAACGCCTATCATTTAGCTATATTTTTAAGGCTGGTGTCTAAACTTTCCTGATAAAACTAGGCATTCAGCAAAGTCGGAAATGATGAAAGTGACCATATTCCCTGCCTCTGCAGTTTCTGGAAGTCCTATCATGGCAGAGCAGGCAAGGAGTTAGGCTGTAGGGAATGCAATGATGACCACACATCAACCATTTCAAGGAAGGTAACTGACCAAACCAGTTCACAAGGCCGTGCAGGACTGCTGGGGACTGCGATCTCTTTCTGCCGTGGAGCAACAAAAATAACATGGAAGGAAAGGTCGGGTAATTTGGCTACTTTTTTTGAGACAGGATTCATGTAGCCCAGGTTGGCTCTCAAGTTTTAGCTTCTGATGGTAAGATCAGACATGTACCACTACGGCTGGCTGCTGATTGCCTATTAGCATTTGCTCCAAGTTTGAATCCACAGCTCCACCACAGACATTTATGTTTTGAAGTACACATGTTGGTATTAAGAAGTTTAGTATTGATTCAATCAGCAAGTTACTATAAAGTGTTACATTTATACATTTATATATTTACATTACCAGCACTGACACTATATGATCACAGTCACAATTATTTTAACATTACATTTTTGCATTTTTTCCCTTTCCCTCCCTCTTTGCTCTTTCATCTTCTGTGTGTGTGTGTGTGTGTGTGTGTGTATGCTGTCATGTAAGTGAATTTGCAGGCGTGTGTGCTCACGAGAATGGGAGAAAGCCAGAGGACGGCGTCTCCCTGCCTACCCTTCACCTTATTGCCTCAAGATGGGCAATACTCTTTAAGGAAAAGCCAGTGGGCGAGGTGGGTAGAACTCAGGAGGCTGAGTCCGAGGACCACTCCAAGGTCAGTCTGATGATTTGGCAAGACTCAGTCTGAACCCAGAACCCAGCCCAACCCCGACAGGAGCAGCAATAACAAAAGCCATCAAACTGTGCCATCTATTTACAGAATGGAAGTTTGTTTCTGCCTAAAGCAGGCAGCAAGGCTGGGAGTGACGGCACCTGCTTCTTTAACTAATGACCACCAGAAACCACATTTGAGTTTTTTTATACATTGACTTAAGAACATCAGATGTACCCAAGATTTGAATTTATAACAAGAGACATGGTGATGTAATATTTCTTTCTTTTTGGTTTGTTGAGATAGGGTTTTTCTGTGTAGCCTTAGCTGGCCTTGAACTCAGAGATCCACCGGGGCCTGTCTCCCGCCCACTGAAGTGATACGTCAGAAACAAAAGTAATGCGCACATCTTGGGTCACAGCAAACTGGATACAATGGATCCTTGGACATCACCCAGTACACACTTAAAGACAGGGAACTAGATATCCAAAACCATTGAGTGACTTGCTATGGACACAGAAAGACTTCTTAGGTCAAGTAAATTTGTTATTTTTATGAGTTCTTATCAAAGTTCAGTATACTATTTTAATATAGCACAAAGAAAAAGAAGCCAGACAGCGAGACAAGCTTGCAATCACAGTACTTAGGGGGCGGAGGCAGGTTTATCCTCACCTACATAGTAAGTCTGAGGCCAGCCTTGGCCACATGAAAAGCACCCTCCAAGTCCCACCCCAAAAGAAAACAAAACAAAACCAGAGGGGTAGTGGGAGGGGGAAAGGAGAGGAGAGAGACAGTCAGCTAGTCACATGGTCTACCCTGTTTACATGTGTCATTAGTGTTGTGGAGACAAACCAGGGCAGGAAGTGGGACAGCTGTCTTTGAAATTCCAAACCCAATTATTACCAGGGAGCAGGATTAGGAGCCTGCCAATGGATCCTGTTTTGACCTTATCCTGTTACTTTAATAATAAAGCCAAGCTGTCACCTTGGATGGTGGCAGGCAAAGCTGTTCTAGCAGAAGAAAGTATTCCCCACGTGTTGAGGCCGTTCACACGCCGGACTTTACCCCGTAAAGGACTGTGCCGAGCCTGGAGCCGATGTCAACCAAGACCTTTCCCGACAGGTCGGGCAGTACATGATGATAAAGGAACTTCAGCTCCATGAGTGAGAAGGAATGGGAAATAAAGCCTGCAGAAAGGAAAGAATGAGCATCAAGTTATGGGTTTGTTCTGCTCGTTTATTCTTTCCAGACAGGGCCTCACCTTAGTTCGCGTGACAGCCTGCCTGGTTTTCCTCCGACCTGGAGGACACTCCAAGACTCCCAACATCACGTCTTACATAATTTAACTGTCAGGAGGGGGGGGTAATAAAACAGAAGAGGGCAACAAAACATGGAAGCAGGCGGACCAGTCTCCAGGGAGGATTCTCTGGAATGGGGTGTCGCTGTCTTACAGTTACACAGTCAGAGGTGGGAGGGGCCAGGCCACAGCAGCGCTCGGCTCCCTTACCTCTCACCACACCAGTGGTTCTTCTGGGGACCCTAAGGCTAGACAAACCCCTTTCTTCTGAGTACTCGTCAGAGTCACTCACGGTGACAACCATCAGATCCGTTAGTTAGCTGAGCAGCTCTGGGTATCCAATCCGCATTTATAACTGATTATGGGGAGACATAGCCAACCTTCAGATTTTTGTTTGTCAAACCTAGTTCTCGAAATGTTTATAAATCAGCTCCTTGGATGTGGTATTTTTTCAGCTATTCATGTGTCAGCTTTTCCTCTAGCTCTCGGCCACATCTTTTTGTATCCCGTGAATACCATCTTTAGAGATGTGTCACTTGGTCAAAACAAAGTCCAAACAAACTCCTCGGGACCCTCTGCTCTGCTAAACCACACGCAGTAGTATCTGATCACATCTGACTTGCTGAGCACGGAGACTCTTTCAGATGCCCTGGAAGTTACACTCTTACGGGAGTGAGCCAGCATGTGCCGTATGCCAACCTCTGGAGTACGTGACAGGTCCCCTGTCCAGTCCCGTCTGATTAGGCTCTGGGCCGAAGAGCTATCCCTGCTTAAACAGTTCTGGACAGGACACTAAGTAACTGACCTCCCTACTCTGACATTTTATCTGCCTACCCACTCACTCACCTACTTGTTTGTGAGTGTGAACCTGCACTAATGTGCACGCCTCAGTGTGCATGCGGCACTCAGGACAACTTGAGGAAGTTGGTTCTCTCCTACCATGTGGACCCCAGTGATTAAACTCAGGCCATCAGGTTTGACAGCAGCGCTTTTGCCTACTGAGCCATCTGGCTGACCCTTAGAAAATAGTTCTATGTACCCTCCCTACCTTAATTTGGTAATTGCTATGTCAGAAATTAGTTTTTATTTTTAAAAATGCCCAATAGTCTGACTATAAATTTACACACTCAAGACATGGGAAGGGCTCATGAGAGATGGCTCAGTGGTCAAGAGCACTGACTACTCTTCCAGAGGACCTGGGTTCAATTCTCAGCACCCACATAGCAGCTCACAGCTGTCTGAAGATCCAGATCCAGGGGATCTGACACTTCACATCAATGCACATAAAATAAAAGTAAAATAAACCATAAAATGGGAAAAAATGCACACTGAAGTAAGAGCTTTGCAAGCTTGAATGCCTACCCAAAGGCGCCGTCTGGTGCGAGCCACACGCGGTACAGTAGTTTCTGCTCATCTTTCCTTCCTCACATAATGAATCAATAAAGTCTTCATCATACAGGAATGCATCAACGTGAACTGTGGGTTCTGGCTGCTGTCGTATCTGGAGAAACACATCAAAGGCGACAGAGTACAAAGGAACTTCTTTCTATTGCTAAATAAGGCAAAACACCAGCAGGTCTTCTAAGTCCTGAGAACAAGGCCCACAAGACAGTTGGCTGATTCAATTCTGTTTACTGGTCCTCTCTCACTGTCTCTGAGACACCGAGAGCTTTCTCTTTAATCTGAAGGACACAAAAACCTGACTTTTGAGTCTTACATGTCAACGACCATCAAAATACTTGGCAAGTCATCTTTGTTGAGAAAGCCAAGTTTTCAAGTTGCTAAAACATTATTAAAACTTCGAGTTTATATGCGTGGGCACAGTAGTTCCCATTTGTCATGCCAGCATTTGGAAGACTGAGGCAGGGTCTTGGAAGACTGAGGTGAGGGAGTTTGAGGCCAGTCTGGGGTATATAGTAAATTCAAGGCCAGCCTGGATTATGTATTATGTATTATGGAACATGTATTAGAAAAACAAAACAGGCTGGGCATGGTGGTGACGGCCTTGAGCAGAGCACTTGGGAGGCAGAGGTGGATGGATACCTGTGTGAGTTTCAGCAGTCTGGTCTACACAGCAAGTTCTAGACCAGTCAAGGTTTAGTGGAACTGCCTCATATAAATAAACAGATAACTATATACACACTTGGGAGGTGGTGGTGGGGAGGAGACAGAAATCTTTAATAAATAAATAAAAAAACTACACACACACACAATACCCATTATATATTATATTAATATATATACTAAAACTATAAAAACGTAGCCATAGCTGCCCCTTACTTCCAGCAATCCTCCTGCCTTTAGCCTCTCAAGTGCTATCATGTTCATCTTCATTTTCCTTTTAAAAACTTTCAGTGTTTTTTGAAGGCTATAGGCCAATTATTAATAAATACTTTTCCTTATTTAACATATTATACTATATAGTATGGTGTTGATAAGAATATTAATAGCACCCCAACTTCATTACACCTCCAGTACCAACAACACCCCAAACTCTATTCCAAAGTCTCAATTTAACACTGCTTTCTACTTTGCTCTTCTGAGAGCCATTTGAAGGACCGAGCACTTTCTAAGAACTGTTCGGGGTTCACAGTACCCACATACTATGGAAAAGTTGAGCTGGGTGTGGTGACACACACCTGTGACCCCAGCGCTCAGGAGGCTGAGGCCAGGAGTTCTACAGAGCAAGACCTGAGCAATCAAACCTGATCAACCCACCAAATAATCAAGCAAACCATACTCTCCAATGTCTCCCCACCAGCATAGGACTGAATTCCTCTGCTCAGGTGTTCATAAATGGAAAGGCCTAGACTGTTAACTCTTGATTTTTTTTAAATATGCTGATAAATGGATTCTCTAAAAAAAAATTTGTTGAATAAAATAGTACTGGGGAGTCCAAAGGTTAAAGTCTCAAGAGAAGGGGGGACATGACTGAAACACTATGTGAAAAATTGCCTAAAGCTGATCTCATAACTAACGGGTACGTGGTGTTAGGGAAAACCAGATTTCTCGAGTGGCACAAACAGAAATGAATTCAGTTCAACACACTTACTTTCTGAAGGGCTAGCTGTTCTGAGCAAAGCACCGCCTCTGGGGGCAGACAGCTCCGAAGGTCATCGGCTATGTTTTTCAACATAACATCATTGTTATCTTGAGTGAATTCGTCAAAATCCCCTGGAAAAGAATAAAAAGAAAAAGGAAATAGACCCCGCTCTTGCAGTCTGCCCTAGACTGAACGATCACAGACGACACACTTCCCACCAGACAGCGTGCATTTGTAAGGGGCTCGTCAAGAAGTTAGCACTTACTCGAGAGTGCTAACCCAAGTGCCACCAAAAATCGTGACTTTTTCAGGCTGTCAAGATGGCTCAGTGGGTAAAGATGTTTCTTTAAGACTTTAGTTCCATCCCTGGGACCCACAGGGTCGGAGGGAATCACTCCCACAAGCTGTCCTATCTCTACACATACTGTGGAGTGTGCACACACATAAAATAAACAAATATAAAACATACATTTAAAAATAAAATGAGGGCTGGTGAGAGATGGCCCAGCAGTTAACAGCACTAACTGTTCTTCCAGAGGACCTGAGTTCAATTCCCAGCATTCCCCTCCCCGCCAAAAAAGAAAAAAGGTTTTTTTTTTTCCTCCAAACTGCTCATTGAATAAAAGCAAAGACATAAAGACATTCACAAAAACTTGTTGATTTAAACTGCCCCCCCTTTTGTTTCTCTGTATAGCTTTGGAGCCTGTCCTGGAACTTGCTCTGTAGACCAGGCTGGCCTCGAACTCACAGAGATCCGCCTGCCTCTGCCTCCCTGAGTGCTGGCATTAAAGGTGTGCGCCACCACTGCCTGGCTTTTAAATTGCTTTGATTCATGAATAGTAATCCTTTAGTTTTCAGGGTATTCAATGCTCTAATAAATAGTGTAATATTTTGTCTTTGAGCACATGAATCTTAGAAATTGTTCAAAGATTATTCAAAGGATAGACAGCCTTAATCTGAGTATCTTGACTCCAAAAAAAAAAAAAAAAAAAAAAAAGCAACAAAAACAGAAAAGTTGCAAAAAAAAAAAAAAAAAAAAAAAAAAAAAAAAGGTAAGTGTTGAACGTAATAGGGCTGTGGCCCAGGTGTTTGTGTCCTTGTTTTTGTTCTCAGCAAAGCACAAATCAGATGTGATACCACACTGCCTGTAACTCCAGGAGGCAGGGAGATCACACCTGGAAGGTTGTCACTGGCTACACAGTGAGTCTGAGGCTAACCTGGGCTACGTAAGAGCTAGTCAGTCTCAAACACACCAGATAAACAAGAGTAAAACTAGCACCAACTACATAATCTATTTGAAATCAAGGTGCCCTGATGAAAAAGATGAAGAATACACACGTTACAGAATATTATTTTAAGGTGTGTTACTTTTGTTTATGCCGTGGAACATTTGTTTAATGAGGCAAAGATGTGTTTGACTAAATAAAATTCACCTGCAGCCCAGAGGCTGCGTCAGCAACCAGCTGACAGGAAACAGTAGGGAAGAGTCACGTGGAGAAGGGGTTATAAGGAGGGACAAGGAAAAGCACAGGACTTCTTGGGAGACCGAGGAGGTGAGCTGCTTGCTATTCTCTCTGGGAAGCAGGATTCTACCTCAATCCTTGAATCGTGAGTTCTTTAGCTGGACAGAGATTTAGATAAATTCTCTTGGTAGCTTTGAAGGGTCAACACCTGAGGGAACAGAATTTCCTCAGGCTTCAGCTCTTGTGGCCTAGCCGCTGCTGACTAGGAAAGCCGTAGATTAAAAGGCAGTAGCCATTAGAAGAGAACGTGCGCTCGTACACACAATCTTTTTTGAGAGAAAAGATCTACTCTAAAGTCGAGATAGACCTTGAACTCAGAGTGATCCTCATTTCAAGTCTTCTGCGTGGTTACAGGTATGTTACAATGCCTAGCAAAGATAGCATATTTCCTTAAAAAAAATTTTTTTTTTTCGAGACAGGGTTTCTCTGTAGCTTTGGAGCCTGTCCTGGCACTAGCTCTTGTAGACCAGGCTGGGCTCGAACTCACAGAGATCCGCCTGCCTCTGCCTCCAGAGTGCTGGGATTAAAGGCATGCGCCACCACCGCCCGGCTCTTAAAATTTTTTTTGAAAAATTTTTTTATTTTTATAGATTGTTTTGCGGGTCTGAATGTGTGAGCACTGTGTGTGTGTGTGTGTCTGGTTGCCGGAAGAGGTCAGTAGAGGGTGTGGAATCCCCTGGAACTGGAGTTAGGGTTGTGAGCTGCCATACAGGTGCTGGGAACTGAGCCCGGGACTTCTGAAAGAACAACAGATGCTCCCAATCTACGTCATTGCTCCAGAAATCAAACGGCACACTTTTAAAGACTGTGGTCAGTACCTGAATGGTCTGGCAGAAGGGCAAAGATATGGTAAGAGATTAACAGTGGGCAATCTAGGTAAAGGCGCAAAATGGCATTCATTTTGCTATAGTTTACACTTTTTGTGGGTTGGATTGTCTCATTTGTAAGTAGTTCGTAAATCTAAAACAGGGCAGCTTATCTGGAAATGAGGCACTGCTGGAGGGCTGCTACTCTCCAGGATGCTAAATGTTGACTGGGAAAAACTTAGAAAACGAAGCATTTATGTTTCTCTGAAGATACTACTATGATTAATTATGAGCCCTCCATGCCCAACAGGGCTTCTGTGTGCTGCCCTGTCCTGGAAATAGCTCTACGGAGCTATCAGGCTGGCCCCACACTCACAGACATCCACCTGCCTCTGCCTCCCGAGTGCTGGGATTAAAGCTGTGCGCCACTCTCCACCTTAACTCGAGACAGGATCTCTCCTTGAATCTGGACTTGTCAATCCAGCTGGACTAGCTGCTAGCCAGTCCCAGGGGTCCTCTCCACTCCCCAGTGCTGGAGTACAGGTACTTGCTGCCATGCCCCAGTGGACACTAGGGGCCGATACTCAGGCTCTCACGCTTGCTCAGCAAGCAACTTTACCCACCGAGCCATCTTCCCAGTACTATGATCTTTTTGTAAAATCAAATGTAATGTATAAAAACATGAAGTAATGAGATGTTTTGATCCACGTCTATATTATCCAACATTTAAATCAGGTCAGAAATAGCTATCTCCTATACACGTGACATTTCTCTATGGTGAAAACATTCAAAGTCTTCTAGCTTTTGAAAACACATGTCATTATTAGCTAGAGCCATCTTCTTGTGCAATAGCACACAATTATCTTTTTTTATTTCTTTTTTTTATTTTTATGGTTTATTTAACTTTATTTTATGTGCATTGGTGTAAAGGTGTCAGATCCCCTGCAACTGGATCTTCAGACAGTTGTGAGTTGCCTTGTGGGTGCTGGGAATTGAACCCGGGTCCTCTGGAAGAGCAGTCAATGCTCTTAACCACTGAGCCATATCTCCAGCCCCCAAAAAAGTCATTTCTATATTTGAACAGTTCTACAAATTGCTACTTGGAGAAATGAAAACAAACAGGTATCCATCCACAAAGGCAGGGAAGGAAACAAATGGGGAGATTTTAAGGAACTGTTTCTCTTCACAACCACGCACGGCCGGAAAGCTGGTCTGCCTCTCAGTCAGCAAGTGCCTCTTGCCTGGTCTCTCGAGTTTGGGGAATGGTCCTTCAAAAATTCCTCAAGTTGTTTCATCTTTGTAGCTCTTTGGACATGTTCTTCTTTATGGCAAGCTGCCAGGTGCAAGATAATATTTCTCATTCGACTCTTCACACAGGGTCGTCCATAGATGGTGATTTCAGCTAAGTCCCCAGGGTCGACGATGTCCACTCTCAGCAAAGCCTGGCTTAACCACTCTATTTCTGGGATTAAGACTTGATTGGGACCAAAGATCATTTCTGCTACCCGGGCCTCCGTGTAGAACATGGATCCCTGAGTTCGTGCGCCGGGAACCACCAGGGCCGCACGCGAAGCCGCGGGGACACAGGTGGAGCACTGAGCCGCTTCAGCGAGGAAGAGTATGGCGTCGGTCCATTCGCCTGGTCGTCAGTATCTGTAGCATGAGGACCCATAGTGGGAACTCTCAGCCCGCAAGCAGGAGCTCCCTTTTTTTTTTTTTTAAAGACAGTCTCACTGTGTAGCCTTGGCTGGTCTTGAACTTTCAGAGATCCACCTGACTGCCTCCTAAGTGCTGGGATTAAAGGCGGGCATCACCATGCCCAGCTTCCTTTCTAAAATTTCTTATCGAGTCAGGTTCTGGGCCTTGATCTCCTGATTCTCCTGCCCCAGCCTTCCAATGCTAGGCTTGTAGGTGAGTGCCTCCACACCAGACTTCCTTCTTTGAATATGTTTGGAAAATACTTATTTGGTGTGTGCAGTAGTCAGAGGACAGTTCTCAGGAGTTGGTTCCTTCCTGCACACACAAAATAAGCAAATATTTCTTGAGAGCAAACTCAGGTTGTCAGGCTTACCCACTGAACCATATTGCTGGCCTCTGGCTTCTTTCGTTTTTTTGAGGCAAGGTCTGTGTAGTCTTGGCTGGCTTCGAACACACAGTGTAGACCAGGCTGCTCTCAAACTCAAAGGTGTGAGCCCACCATGCCTGGCTCCTTGCTTAAACAGGATACATTGTTTGTTTAGAACAACATACATATTCATGTCATAAATTAACTACAAATAGGATAATGTTTCATAGATTACAAAGTTCTTTCATACACAAAGTCAGTTAACTGCTCCAGCACCAGCATGAAGGAGAGAAAGCTAGGCTACACTTACAGGATAGGACACCAAGTCTTTCAAGTCTAACTGATCTCAGTGGCGATAAAGGCAGGCTGGTAAGGGTACCTTCTTTCCACAGCACCGCTGGTCTCTCTGCACAGGAACATTCTTTCTTTGCATACCTTGAGAAGGGTGAGTAACACCAATAGACTACTTGGCGCAGAACTGATATGTGAAGGCTGTTTTTTCTTCCCTTGCCTATCTAGCTTAATATTTAAGTTACTGATTCATATAAACTCCAGAAGAGGTAGATTATACCTTATAATGAAACAAAATAATATTAACATATACTCACATTGTCTTAGGTAGAACTTAAATAGTGTCTTAGAAGCTCTGGTCCTGCCTCACTAATGGCTTTCCCCCTGTATTCCCAAAATCTAATTAAAATTTCCCAAGGTGTTAATTAATACCTAGAACCTGCTTAGCTGCTCTCTACAGATAAAACTGTGAGAACATGTATGACTCAAATTTAATTCACTTACATCAGTAACTTAAAACAAAAAACCTCATTATAGTAAATGAAAATATTTTATGGCCCAGTTCCTTTAGATTTAGTTACAATCATGCCAGCAAATATAGGCTTGCTATGAGTTTACCTTCTAAAACCAAAGGCTCTCAGGAAGCTCACTGTACCCTCTCACCACGGGGCAGACAACCATGTGCAGGCCCCTGGCTGGCGGGTACAGCTGCTGGGGGCTGAACACAGGCAAGGATAGGACTTCTGTGTTCGTCTGACTTAGACTCTGCCTCTCTGTAACTCTGAATCGTTTTCTGCTCTTTCAGCTCGAATGGCAGGTATCAAACCTTTAATGTTACACATTGACTGCATGAGCACTCAAGGCATGCGGGACTGTGCAAGTTTCACAGTTTTACATGCAAGGAGGTACAAATAATTTTTCCTTAAAGCAAAAAAAAAAAAAAAAAAAAAAAAAAAAAACCAAAATCTGAGAACTCCGATTTGACTGTGTTCAAAGGCAGAAGGGGATTTCTTTAGTACTTGCAGACTTCTTTGTGCTGGTTCTACTCAGAGATCTTAAGTGGTTAAAAGACAACTCTTGACTCACCTGGCTTTACCTCTGGTCTTTAGAACAGTCTCTCCAGAGACCCTGAACAGACTGATGAGCAGATCTTAGAGTTAGACTGCTTGAATCTGAATCCTGCGCCTACCAACCTATTATACAGTTACTCAACTCTCCAAGCCTCAGCTGCCCTATCTATAAAGTGGAAATAATCATCCCACATCTAAAGATTGCTTGGGTGTGTGTGTGTGAGAACATAAATTGCATGCTTAGAACACTGCCTTAGGGGCTGGCAAGATGGCTCAGTGGGCAAAGGTGCCTGCTAGCACTGACCTGAGTTTGACCCCTAGTTGTATTTTGATCTCTACACCCATGCCCACACACACATATACATACACATAATACGTATAAATAATTATAATACAAATAGTGTCTTAGAGTTGTCATTAGTCATAACCATCATCTAAGAAGTTCATTTGCACTTGAGGATCAGTGATGCTTATTAAATTCACTTTCCAAAATTATACTTTAAAAATTTACTAATTTCATGATCAAGGTGAAAACATGCCTGATTTATTTTGATAAGCTATAGTTTCACTTATGTATATCCCTAAATGCTCTTATTCTGTTCCAAGTGTTTTTTTTTCTTTATTCAACTGCCCCTGATTCATAATTAAGAGGACCTTTCAAACTTCAAAAGGAAACTTTTAGTCAAGGTGAGTAAAATTTTAATGGTTGGCATATAACTTTTGGGAAGACTAGCAAATCATTTTTCCCTAACAATGGCTATAACAATATCAAAACTGATATATCATGGAAGTGTATTCATTTAAACAACAAAAAGAATTCACTATGTAGACCAGGCCTTGAACTCACAGAGATCTGCCTGCTTCTGTCTCCTGAGTGCTGGGACTAAAGGTGTGTACTAACATGCTTGCTTTAAAAAACTGCATTTATTTATTTGTATATATGTATTTATATGTATGTGCGTACATACTTGTGAGGGCACGTATACCACAGTGTACAAGCAGAGGTCAGAGAACAACTTGCAGGAGTTGATTCTCTCCATCCATCTTGTGGGTTCTGAAGACTGAACTCAAATCAAACTAGACTTAGTAGGAGACTTCTTTACTGAATCATTTCAAATGGTCCCCCCCCCCCAAAACCCCTAAAGGCCATTTTAATTTGTTATGCCTACATAATTTCTAAGCATTTACCATTTATTTATTTATTATTTATTTGTTTTTTTCGAGACAGGGTTTCTCTGTGGTTTTGGAGCCTGTCCTGGAACTAGCTCTTGTAGACCAGGCTGGTCTCGAACTCACAGAGATCCACCTGCCTCTGCCTCCCAAGTGCTGGGATTAAAGGCGTGCGCCACCACCGCCCGGCAGCATTTACCTTTTAATATTTTTATTTTTTGTTTGTTTATTAAGACAAGGTTCCTATATGTAGTTCTGGCTGGCCTGGAACTTGCTGCATAGACCAGATTGACCTCAAACTCATAGAAATCCTCCTGCCTTTGTCTCCCCCATTTGGGAATTAAAGGTGTGTGCCATCACACCTGATCCAAACATTTATTCTTTGAAAAATTTATTTTTAGTACTTTAAATTTGTGCGTGTATGGCATGTGCATGTGTCTGTGGGCGTGCTTGGAAGGCAGGGCTGTCATATTCCCTGGAGCTGGAGTTACAAACAGAGGTGCTGGGAACTGAACTCAGGTCCTCTGAAGAGCAGTGAGGATTTTTTTTTTTGAGACAATATTTCTCTGTGTAACAGCCCTAGCTGTCCTGCAACTCACAGAGATCCACCTGCCTCTGCCTCCTAAGTGCTGGGATTAAAGGCGTGGGCCACTACCACCCGGTCCGGGCAGTGATCATTCCTAACTGCTGAACCATCTCTCCAGCCCCTAACCTTTGGACAGTCAGAAACAGTTCTAGCGTGAACAATTAGGAACCCCATGAAGAACATTGGGCATGCATGGATTCCTTCTGTTTTCTTCCTCAAGTACTCGGATAAGACTTCAGATAAGCTGAAGCCTTCTGCAACACACTTTGAAATTTCCTGGGTGATTATACTAAATAGTTCTGACAGATATGAAGAAAGATGGGTGGCTTTGTAGGGTGGCACTTGCCTGCAATGCCAGCGCTCCTTCCCCCCTCCCTTCCTACTGGCAGGATGAGGAAGGATTCTAGGAGAGCCTAGAATAAACAGCAGGCTCCCGGCTGAAAACAATGAAGATAGACTTCACCCATCTGCTACAGCACTGGATATAATAACAAAAACAAAGCTGGGCTGGGTGGTGGTGGCACAAGCCTTTAATCCCAGCACTCGGGAGGCAGAGGCAAGCAGATCTCTGAGTTCGAGGCCAACCTGGTTGTACAAAGTGAGTTCCAGGACAGCCAAGACTGCACAGAGAAATCCTGTCTTGAAAAAACGAAACCAACAGTTGGAAGTTGGTTGTTTTAATTTGTATTTATTCAATTAGTTAGACCAAACATCGTTTAGCTATTTCAGAAGGTGTAGTAACAGTCCTGTGGAAACTTTAACCTTTTGGAAAGAGATTAAAGAAGTGTTAATTGACCGCCTAAGGACAGTTAAGATTTTCTCAATTACAGAAGTAGGCAGTAGGAGAGAGGGCGGGAAAAGCTTCTCCAAAGGGCATGATAAGTTCCTTAGAAGTTTCTGCTTACATTTAATTAAATATATGGGGAAAAACAGTCAAGGCTAACAGCCCAAGATTCAAACCCCACTTTGGGGACTGGTGAGTTGCTCAGCAGCTAAAGGCACTAGTGTCGTAGGCCTGAACCCATACAAAAGTGGCAGGGGAGAACTGACTTAACAAAGCTGTGTTCTGACGGCCACATGAAGCTGTAGCACATGTATGTGCACACATATGTGATCACCTTCCATCACAAATGTTAACAATCTACCTAGTTCCTTGGTATAATATACCCCACATGACTGCTATAAGAAATCTGCTGTAATCTGTCATTTCCCTTCCTTACAATTTTTGGATGATTTCCCATTTCTCAATGTATCAAAATTCATTCTAGACTTTTAAAAAAATCTTTTTTAAAAAAATGCTGTTTATTTATCATGTATACGGTATTCTGCCTCCATGTAATCCCTGGCCAGAAGAGGGCACCAGACCTCATTAGGGATCGTTGTGAGCCACCATGTGGTTGCTGGGAATTGAACTCGGGCCCTTCTGGAAGAGCAACCAGTGCTCTTAACCTCTGAGACATCTCTCCAGCCCCCCAAAAATCTTTTTTCATTTTACATACCAATCCCAATTCCCACCCCTCCTCCCATTTCTTCTACCTTTCCCTCCGCCCCACCCCCCATCTACTCCCCAGAGAGGGTAAGGCACATTGCTGGAAGAAGGCCCTTTCCACTATATCCAGGCTGAGCAAAGTATACATCCAAAGAGAATGGGTTCCAAAAAGCCAGTACGAGCAGTAGGGACAAATCCTGGTGCCACTGCTAGTGGACCCATAGTCTGCCCCAGCCATGCAACTGTCATCCACATTTAGAGGGTCCAGCTTGGTCCAGTGCTGGCTGGAGTTGGTGAGCTTCCATTCGCTTAGGTAAGCTGTTTCAGTGGGTATCCACACCATGGTCTTAATCTCTCTGCTCATATTCTCACTCCTCCCATTCTTAAACTTGACTCTAGGAAACTTTTAAAGTCATTTATAACACCAGAGTCTAATCATTCTATTTGTTTTCAATTTAATCTTGAATTAATAAATAATCATTGTATTTTTTTTCTGGGGTACAATAAATACATTGCAGAAGAATAAAATCAGTTCAGCTATCATACCTTTCCCCTCACACACTTATTTCTTGTTGGAAAGAACATTTTAAAATGTGCTTTTAATAATTCTGAAATAGCTGGATGATAAAGGCACACCTCTAATCCCAGGACTTGGGAGTCAGAAGCAGGTGGATCTGAGTTTGAAATCAGCCTGGCCCACAAAGTGAGTTCCAGGGCAGTCAGGGCTACACAGAAAAACCTACCTCCAAGAAAGCAAACAAACAAATTTCTGAAATTTTGTAACCAGTGATCAACACTCCCCCCCCCCCAACTCCATTCCCTACACTCCATGTAGTGTCTTCCACTCAACGCTATAGTTTTTCAAGTTTGGTAATTTCCTACTCTACAGAGTGCTAGCCTTTGAATGTGTTTGAACACTTGGTCTTAAGTTAGGAGCGCTGTTTTGGGATTCTGTGGAACTGGATGGACAAAGCGCCGGAGAGATAGGACTATAGGGGAGGGGCTGGAGGGATAAAGACCCCTGGTTCAGTCCATGGTCGTGGCTTCCTGGTTGGCTGTAGAGATGAGTAACTAGCTCCCACCACTATGCCTTCCTGTTAGTTACCACTGGTGAGGTTATCTGGTCCACAGACGAAAAAAGTAACAGTGAGATAATACAGTATTTGTCTTTCCTCCCTCCCTCCCTCCCTCCCTCCTTCCTTCCTTTCTTTCATGTATAGTGTTCTGTTTGTCTGTCTGCTTGCTGGCCAGAAGAGGGCACCAGATCTCATTACAGATGGTTGCGAGCCACCATGTGGTTGCTGGGAATTGAACTCAGGACCTCTGGAAGAGCAGTCACTGCTCTTAACCACTGAGCCATCTCTCCAGCCCCAATATTTGTCTTTCTGTGCCTGGCTTATTGCATATAACACAAAACTCTCTAGATTTATCTAAGTTATTGCAAGTTAACAGAAATTTCTGTTTAAAGGGTGAAGCTTGGTCTAGTGTAAACTGTGTGCTTAGATGTGGGAATCCCTAGGTTCAGTGCCACCACTCAAGCAAGCCGGCAGGTAGGCAGGTAAGGCAAGCAAACAAAAAAGGCTGAACAATATTCTATTGTGTATATAAAATGTTAAAGCTCCATTTATAATGCTGAAATAAATACAGGGGTACAGATAGCTTTGATATACCAATTTTAATTCCTTTGGATATATATGCAGAGGTGGAATTGTTGAATAAGTTAATTCTATTTTTAGTGTTTAGAGGACCTTCCAATACCACTTTCCAAAATGGATACGCTAATTTAACTTACATTTCTACCAACAACATATAACCATGTCCCTTCACATTTTTGCCAACCCTTGTCATTTTTGACCTTTTTGATAACAGCCACTGTAAGAGATGTGAGGTCAATTTCTCACTTTCTATTCTCATCATTCCCTAATATTTTTGCTCTAGATGCATCTCCACTGTTTCATGCTACTTCCTAGGCACGCTGCTCCTTCCACCTCTGACCTGTATCACCCCCTGGCTCATCTCTAGAGAGTTACTAGAAAGTAGTAGGAGTACATAAGGAGCACTAGGTCATATGGAACTTCTTATGCTCCCAAATTAAGAGACTTCCACTTGCTTTCTTCTAAATCAACCAGATGCCCGATAAACAACCCAACAAGCATCACAAAACAACTAGAAAACTAGAAAGCAAGCGAACTGTTCCGTTACTACAGGATCTGAGGAGGTAGACTGCGCTAAACTGCTTTTAAATCTTTAATAAAGCCCATTCATGGCATTAGCCGCCTGCAAACTAGAACCGCTATAGAGCACACGAGGAAAACAAAACAAAATAAACCTAAGGAAAGCTGTCTGTGGCCAGAGACAGAGAAAAAGAATAACAGAGACTACCAGGGAGCCTCAGTTCGCACTCCATACAGGCAGGGTGGCTACTAGGGAGCCCCAGCCCACACTCCACACAGGGGTGGGTGGATAGGGGTGGGAGCGAGGAGGTGGCTGATGTCCCATCAGTGGAGCCTGCTGTCTCGGGGTCATCAACACCCTGACACCTGCCCAGTAGCAGAAATCACAACAGGCTTGGTTTGACTTCCCTCATCAGTGAAAGGTGGCCTAGCAAGGTGACCCAGGAAAGCGGCTTCTGTTCTTGTAGAAAGAACTGAGCACACAGGCAAGAAGAAAGGAGAGTCCCAGGTGCCTACAAAGAAACCTCTACAGCTGACACTTTCAACGACTGAAGGCGAGGGAAGGAAAGGCGGTCTGGTCTCAGCATCCTTACCGTGTATAGTAAAGGTAGTATAGTACTGGCCAATACGTCGAGAAAGGAAAACCCATGGAAAGGGCGGGGAATGAAATCAGGCATGCCTATGGCCAATACAGAGGCTATCATGAAAATTCACAAAACATTGCATATTTTTGGTTTGAAATTTTTTTTTCTTCTAAGAAAGAACGTGAAGTGGGCTGAGGGGTATGGGAGGAGTTGTGGGAAGGGAAAGAATATCACCAAAATATATTGAGAGAAATTTTCAAAATCAAAAACATTAAAAAAGGAAATCAAGTCTATACAGAGATGACATGATTATCTTTGGAGAAAGAACTATGGAGTCTACTGAAAAATACCTAAAACCAGTCATTTCAACAAGGTCACATGTCACAAAACAACGGACAGTTACCCTCACATTTGTATAGAGAAATGGAAATTAAAAGTACAATTTATGGGCTGGTCAGATGGCTTGGCAGTTATGAACACCTGTTCTTAGAAGACCTAGGATCAAGAGGATCCTAGACAGCCTGGTCTACAAGAGCTAGTTCCAGGATAGGCTCCAAAACCACAGAGAAACCCTGTCTCGAAAAACCAAAAAAAAAAAAAAAAAAAAGGATCCTAGAGACCCACATGGTAGCTGCAGACATATGCAAAACACTCATATACATTAAATAATAATGACAAAAGAACATTACACATTTAAAAACCCTACATTGTATAATAGCTCAAGAAAAATATTTAGATATACATTACAAAACAAGGGCAAAGAAAACCTAACTAATTGTAGAAAGCATGTATGCAAATGGGTCGTAACACAACATACCAAATGAACATGCCACATCTCCTAAAACGCTGCAATTTTCTTTCCTCTTTTTAGTTTTTCGAGACAGGGTTTCTCTGTGTTACATTCCTAGCTGTTTTGGAACTAGCTCTTGTAGACCAGGCTGGCCTTGAACTCAGAGATCCGCCAGCTTCTGTGCCACCACCGCCCAGTTTATGCAATTTTCTTAAACATCTAAGAGTTTTATGTTTTGTTTTGTTTTCTAGGCAGGGTTTCTATGTATGACCCTGGCTGTCCTAGAACTCGCTAGGTAGAACAGGCTGGCCTCAGAGATTCCCCAGAATTCTCAACTTCTTGTTAAATGCAGGCCCCCATCTGGTAAACAGCCACATAGTCTCCTTTAACGTTGTTTGAAGTTTCAACATAAATATGACAATGGAAAATTGCTTGAACCTTGGACCGGGAGGTGGTGCACACCTTTAATCTCAGCGCTTGCAAGGCAGAGGCAGGTGGATCTGAGTTTGAGCCAGCCTAGGCTACACGAGCTAGTTCCAGAACAGGCTCCAAAGCTACAGAGAAACCCTGTCTCAAAAAACAAAAAAGAAAAGAAAATTTCCTTAACCTCTGTAATTTTTGGTTTTACTTTTACTATTAACAGTTTAAAATTAGTCTTTTTGTCCATCTCACACCCCGAAAGATTTCCATTTTACCATGTATAAAAAAATAAATGTATAGCTACATTGGCTTGTTGTTGTTATTACTTTAAGGATAATTCTACAGCCTTAAACCTTTTTGAACATTGCTATTCCGGGTAGAATCCGCCTGTGCGAGTAACTTAACAAAGAGGTTCTAGAAGCCTGACTAAAGTCAGCACGAGCATCACAAACCACCTAAAGTTGGTTCTCAGGCATCCATTCCTAAAATGCACTGTGATGACCAGGTATGAGGTGTGCGGTGGCCAAGAGCTGCCTGGGAACTTGGTGCATAGTCTCCGCCCTGTCCTGGTACCCCAAGATCTAGGCCAACAGCAAACGGCCGGGCTCTAGCTATGACAGCTTACGAGTAGTTCTCATCCAGTGGAGCAGTGCCGGGACATCTGCTGGAGCCGTAGTACCGAGCAGCTGAAGCACAGCTCGCCGAGCGGAGCCAAAGTCCATGCCGCAGCCAGCAACCACAACACGAACACGTTCGCACTGAGCACGCGCAGACAGACCCCGCGCTCGCCGCGACCCCGCCCTCCGTGGAGACGTCACTCCAGAGGGCCGAGCCGCTAAGCCCCGCCCCTTCGGGGATTCCCGCCTCTGGCGGCTCCGGAAGCCCCGAGCCTCGCCCTTCGCTGGGTCCCCCTGCACACTGTCACCGAGTCGCTCTTTCTCCAGGTGGCTCTTCGAGTCCTGACTGTCCCCCGAGATAGCACCCGGAGAGGGCCGGTTTCGCCGCTAGCCGGCCGCCGCAGTGACGTACAGGGAGCATACTAAGGTCAAAGGTCAGCCCCAGCAAAGAACGCCCCTCAACCCTTAGCATAGGCGGCCGCCGGAACTAGGTTTTGTGCCCCGGAAGCGGAAGTGTGTTTTCTCCACGAAGGGCTGGCCCACGCTGAGTGATGACGTCTCCTCATTGGGCGGAAGGTTCGGTGGCTGTCGTCGGTGTTCCAGCTGGTGGGAGTTGGCTTCTCGGCGCTGGGCGCTGGGCCCCTGGTGTCTGTAGCTGGGAAGTTGGGCTGCAGGGTCGTCCCTGTCCTTCTGCTTCCAGTGTTCCTGGGTGTCATTCTGCGGCGCAGGGCCTCGCCCCGGACTCGCCGGCCCTGGGGGGCCACGGCTTTAGTGGTGCCTTTCGCGGTGAGTGTGGGGGTTTTCCTCGCTCTGCGCTGCTGAGAAAGTAGCCGGGGCAGCCGGACCCCTAGTTTGGGCGAGACGCTTCTGCGGGAGTTGTCCCTCGTCGCCGCCGCAGGCTGCGATCGCCGAGGCGGAGGTGCCCCAACACTCTTATTTCTTGTCTTCCGTCGCAAGTTTTACTAAAGGATGCACTGTTTACCCTTTTAATTTGTCTTCAGATTTATCCGAGCCAAATAAGATGTAAGCATTTGTAGTCTTGATGGCTTTCCTGAACTTAGATGAGGCTACTTGCTCAAAGCCTTCTGATGTGTACTGGATTTTGTTTTCCTTTTAGTTCTTAACATATTGTTATTTCTGCACGTAGTAGATCTTGGCTAAATGAATAAGATAGTTCAGTGACAAAGATAAATTTTGTTTTTTATTAGTTTACAGTACTGACAATGCTTTTGTGTTTTGAGACTTTCTCCCTTTTTTTTTTTTCCTTTTTCGAGACAAGGTTTCTCTGTGTAACAAACCTGACTGTCCTGGAACTCACTTTGTAGACCAGGCCGACTTTGAACTCACTGAGATCCATCTGTCAGTGCCACCACCTCTAAGTGTATATAGATTTTCTTGTTGCTAGTCTTCACTTAGTTGTTATGTATGCATTTGAACAAAATGTTTACAGGTAAGATGTAAGGATAAAGTAATGAAGGACACAAGCCCCATCAGAGATGCTAGGAGTACAGGGGAGGAAAAAGTCGATAAATAATATATTATAGCATGACGAATAATGACACACTCTAGTTAGGCATGAAGAGGTCTGGGATAGCCGGGTGGTGGTGGCAGCGCACGCCTTTCATCCCAGCACTCGGGAGGCAGAAGCAGGTGAATCTCTGGGAGTTCGAGGCCAGCCTGGTCTACAAGATATAGTTCCAGGACAGGCACCAAAGCTACAGAGAAACCCTGTCTCATAAGAGGTATGGGATGAAAGTTAATTGCTCCTTAAGAGATTTGTCTGAACTACTTGCTGTTGAAATCAAGTGTCTATTTCCTAACAGGCTTAAGAGGATGGAAGAGAGTTAGGTAGCACGTTTAATACAATTACTAGGACAAATCAGTAGTGGTCCAAAAGAAGAGGGAGACGTTCCCTCATACCTATGCCCCTCGACTTTTTGAGTCTGAATAGTCTTTTTCTGACTTAATAAAGAGTACTATACAAGGCATAGTCCTTCCATGGTAGCTTTTTTTGCTTTTAAGGGTAGATTTTTTTTTTGTCAGTGTGCTTTTGGAATAAAAACTTTTAGTCTCTTGGGATGCTTTTATCTTGGTTGATCTGCTGTTATATTTGCCCCTTATTGTGAGAATGCATGCTCTTCATCAGTTCCCCTTGAGAGTGTTCTCACCTACATGTGTTGTGTTCATGCATTATTCCCACAGGCCATGCCTTTCTTTCCCCTAGCCTTCAATTTGAGAGTTTTGCACTTTCTGCGGACTCAGTTGGCCCAAAGCAAGTTCACTGCTTCCATCTCCCATTTTCCACCAGGTTATGTAGTATAGATGTTGAAATGTATAGAAGCAGTGTGTTTTTTGTTGTGTAATGTGTATGTTCAATTTTTAAAAAGACTAAGCCACATGTGTCTGGCTGCTTTGTAGGCTGGGAAATAATTTGAGCACAGGAATTGGAGGTGAGCCTGGGCATCATTATCAGTACCCCACTCCTAAAATATACAACAAAGCAGTGTAAGAAAAGGAACACTTATCTAGACATTTTACTTAAGTTGTAGGACATTATGAATAACTAAGACTCTTGGATTTTTTTTTTCCTGTATTGCTCTTTCTAACTTTCAGAGCCGCTTCCCTTTGCTCCCATTCATTGGTTAATGCCGTTGTTAGCCGCCTGGCTATTCAAACTGGAAACGCTGGAATAACTTTTGCCTTCTTCCTCATCTTTTTACAACCGTTTGGTCAGTCAGTCCTGTAGACTGTCTCGTGTATTTTTGTTGTTCAGGAGCACTTTTATTTCTCTTGTAAGCTTTGGGATTATGGCTAGTACTTGTAGATTTGTGTCTCTCGGGTTTTTCTCCATTGGATGCATTTGCTGTTGTTTCCAAAGATGTTTTTATTCCGTATATTCGGGTACATATGTTTATGTGTGTACATAAAGTTTTTGTTTTCCTTTTTGAGACTAGATCTTAATATGTTGCCTTGGCTGACCTTGGAGCCATGGTCTCAAGTGATCTTCCTGGTAAAATAAAATATACCTGTAATGTTCCTCTGCCTAAGATATTTTAAAAGTTGAGGACAAGCTGGGCTATTGTGGTGCACTACTTACTCAGCACTGAAGAGGCAGAAGCAAGCAGATATGTTCGAGTTCGAGACCAGCCTGGTGTACAGAGTGAGTTCCAGGACAGCCAGGGCTACAGAGAGAAACCCTATTTTGAAAACAAAACAAGCAAAACATTGAAGACAGTTTCATTCCTGTTTGACTTGAGGAATGTTGCTGAGGCCAGACCTGGCTGTGCCTAATCAAGAGTTTAGATAAGACTACTTCTCTAAAACATTTTATTATTTTTTCCTCTGAAGTCATTGTCCCTGGAGACTGTGACTGAGGATTTTATTTTGAGCTGATAGGCATTGTATAAATGTAACTAATGTAACATTACTTGTCTTGTGCCTTCCTCCCCTTTTCCTTTTTGCCCTATCAGTGCTCTCTTCAGTTTCAAAAGCAACAACTATTTCCAAGGGTTTTTGTGTTTTGTTTTTGCAGTTTTTGTTTTCAGTTTTCCTTTTGGCAATATTTTGTTCTTGTAGGGTTTTTTCCCCCTCTTTTCTTTTCCTTTCTTACCTGCCCCCCTTTTCCTTTTTCTTTTTTTCACAGGTTCTTACTATGTAGCCCTGGCTGGCCTAGTATTTGTTATTTAGACCACACATGTAGATCACCGAGGTCTTCTAGAAGTCTCCCATCCAAAATAAAAACTGTGCACTGCTACACTCACCCTTTTGTTTTTGTTAGTTACTATTCTCGTTGTTTATTGGGTGTGATATGGGGAAGGGAGGGAGGTATGTGTTTATGTGTTTGAGCATTTGTATATGTGTGTAGGTCTGAAGAAGAAACTAGAGGGGAGAATGTTGGATATGTTCCTTCTTGCCTAACTCCTACCTAACAGGGTCTTTTTTTCTTTTTAATTGTAAAATCTTTTTAAAGTTATTTTTTAATTTTTGAGATTATAATATAATTTTTTAATTTCCCCTTCCCTTTCCTCCCAATAAACCCTCCTATATACCCTTGTTCACTTTAAAATTCATGGTTTTTTATTAACTGTTGTTACATACATGTATGTATATATTTCTAAATACATAAATACACCCTTCTCAGTCTATATATGACTTGTATGTAGGTTTTCAGGGCTGACCATTTGGTATCAGATAACCAGTTGGTGTGTTCATGAGGAAGGCTGCTTCTCCTACTCTGAGCATTCCTTAGTTTCCTATAATTCCTGTGTAAAGTTGAGGCCAGCTGAAAGCTGTTGGTTACTGCAGGGTATGTGTGCCACTACTGCACCCTTGGGTCGTACCATACCAGTTGCTTTGCTTGATACAGTCATAGCTGGCTGGTCGCTTCCCTCCTTTTGAAGCTTGCATGGAGCCCTCTGCTACCAAGAAAGCTAGTCTTCAGGGAGGAAGATTTCTGCTCCGAAGTCTTTGGGCCCTGTGTCTGAACTATGTAGTGTTTTCATTAATAGGGACTTGCTTTCTGCTTCTGGAGCGGGGGAGCAACCAAGGGCAATAGCAATAGCCCTTCATGTCTTGGGAGTCTCTTGTAGAACCCAAAAGAAGCCTTTTCATGCATGCTGTTGCATTTTTATTAGATGGTCTTTGGTTTTTAGAGGGAACATTGTTAGTCCAGATGAGAAAATTTCATTTAAACTATATATGTATATTTATATACAGACTTAATTATATTGTAGCTTTTTTGTTTTGTTTTTTAGGTAGAGTGTTAATAGTATGACTTCTTTCAAGCACCCTTATTTTGGTTGTTTTACCCTCCTGTGTAGCTCGAATTCTGATTGGTCTTAATAATAAAAACCTGGAGTCAGATATTGGGGGTAAAAGCTGAGACCAGAGAAACAGTGCAGCCAGCCTTTTACCTCTACCGAATTTTCAGACTGCACACTCAGACTACATCTCAGACTGCATCCTCTGACTACGTCTGAGCTCCTGTCTCTTCCCGCCTTATATTCCTCCACCCAGCCATATCACTCCTGTCTCCACCTCCCTAAATTCTGTCCTTAAAGGCATATGAATGCCAAGTACTGGAATTAAAGGTGTGAGCCACCACTGCCTGGCTGTTTCTCTTTTAGACTGGATTGTTTTTGTGTAGCCCTGGGTGGCCTTGAACTCACAGAGGTCCATCTTTGGCTGGGTTTAAAGGTACACACCACCCTGCCTGACCTCTATGTCTTAGCTTTGCCCTCTGATCTTCAGGCAACTTTGTTAGATTACAAACAAAATATCACCACACTCCTGTCTGTCCTCTGTATTTATCCCCCTCCTCTACCTAATTAGAATCCTATCCTATTTTTCCTCTCCCCTGCTCTCTGATCACTTGTACCCTATCTCTACTCCTTCCCCACCCCACAGTGAGCCCTTTTCCCTTTCCTGGTTTCTGCAGTCACTTTAGGCTGTGTCCACCTTGTTTTTTGAGATAGGGTCTCTTGCTGGCCTGGCACTGGCCAAGTAGGATAATCTGGCTGGAAGCCCCTGGGTTCTGCCTGTTTCCACACCCCCAGCACTGAGATTGCGTGTAAATATAAACCACGCCTGGCAATTTATATGGGTTCCTGGAATCAAATCCAGGTCTTTGTGTATATAAAGGCACTTCAGTGGCTGAGCTGTCTCCCTAGATCCTTTAGACAACTTTAGTAAATCAAAATATTGTTGCTGGACATGATTAAACAAAATCTCAATTACTCTTGATTCTTGGCTATATTTTTACCAAGAGTTTTAAGATATGAAAAAAGGTTTGGACTCAAGTCCTCATGATTGCGTAGCAAGCACTTTTCCATGTGAGCTCTCTCTCCCGCCAACTTCATAGGCTAATGCAAGAAAAAGTAGAGAAGACTTCGGTTAGGCTAGGCATGATAATGCAGCCTGTAACACCAGCATTCAGAAGAGACCTAGGCAAAGGGTCAACCTGGGCTACAGAACAGGCTCTGTTTTAAAAGAGGGGTATTCCATCCCCCAGAACCCCATCCATCCTCTGGAGTTTTCCTTAGATTTCCTTAATAAATCCATGCTTGCTCTGAAAATAAATACAACCTTAAATGATAATGAGGTGTCTGGGAAATGGCTCAGTGCCTAAGAGCATGTGCTATGCGAGCTTGAGGATCCGAGTTTAAATCCCCGGTACCCACGTGAAAGCTATGTGCGCCTGCACACCAGCAGTGAGGGGGCCAAAATGGTGAGCCTCAGGTTTAGTTACAGCCCCAGTCCCAAACATCACATGTTCTTGCTCATCTAAGGCTTACAGCTCCAGATCTTCAGATGAGTTGTAGACTACCGAGTGAGTACTGGGAATTAAACCCAGAATGTCTGCAAGAGCTAGTGTTCTTAACCTGTGAGCCACCTCTCCAGCCCCTAGATTCTAACTTTTTAAAATGGAGGATGTTCTTTTTATGATGTCACCTTAAGTTCATTGTGGTGACACAGATAGGACTAGTCACTACTGATAGCAGTGATGAAAGGTGAGGAGTAGAAGCATCCCACTTCTTCCATGAATTGACTCAGTTTATTGGATATGGGATAAGAAATAAATCTTGAATCTTTTCCATGAAGTAGTTGCTCTTTGAGGTTAAACAACCATGTAACTTAAAAAAACAAGAACCTTTGCTCAAGGTAAGCAAAACTTCTCATTTTCATCATGCCAGCAATAATTAAAAAATTATAATTTAAATTTTTAATTTTTTTTAAGACAGGGTTTCACTGTATCACCCTGGCTAACCTCCAGCTCAGAGATCTGTCTACCCCTGTCTCTCCTGTGGATTAAAGGACTATACCACCATGTCCAGCTTTAATATTTATTTATTTATTTTTTGTTTTTCGAGACAGGGTTTCTCTGTAGCTTTAGAGTCAGTCCTGGAACCAGCTCTTGTAGACCAGGTTGGCCTCGAACTCACAGAGATCCTCCGCCTCTGCCTCCTGAGTGCTGGGATTAAAGGTGTGTACCACCACTCCTGGAAATAGTCATTTTTTAAATTTTTAAATTACTTAATTTTTCTTGACTTTGAATATAATGTTTTTTTAATTAGCCTGAGATGTTTCCTTTCTGTTATAGATCCTGAATTCATTTTCTTTTCCTGTATGTTTAACTCACCTAAGTTCAGTCTCTTAAATCTCCCTCTGGCAGATACATTAGCTCTTTTCTTACTGTTTTCCTTTTGAATTAACCTTTTTATTTCATTTTTTATGTTTGTGGAGTTTTTTTGCCTACATGTATGTCGGTGTACCACATGTATGCTGGTGGTGGAAGAGGGGACCAGAAGATTCCCTAGCACTGGAATTACAGGCAATTGTGAGCTGTGTTGTCAGCTGCCATGTGGGTGCTGGGAACTGAACCTGGAATAGTGGTCAATGCCTTATCTTTAGCCCCTTATTTTTTTTAAAGGATTTATTTTTATTATTTATGTGTATGAATCTGTGTAAATGTTTGCCATTTGTGTGAGTACAGGTGTGTGGGAGTCACAGGAGGGCACCTGACTCCCTTGGAACTGGCTTTAGGTGTGAACGAGGAATCAAGTCCTCCAGAAGAGCAATAAGTTTTAACTGCTGAACCATCTCTCCAGTCCATTTTTATTTTTTCTCTTTTCCTCCATTCCTCTTCCCTTCCCTCCCCTCTTCTCTCTCTCTGTCTCTCTTTGAGATTGGGTCTCTCTAGCCCTGCCTTCCTGAAACTCTCTACATAGACAGGCTGGCCTTGAACTCACAGAGCCTTTACCTCTGGAGTGCTGGGATTAAAGACATGCACCACTATGCCCAGTTTTGTTTTGTTTTGTTTTGTTTTGTTTTGTTTTTTGTTTTATTTTTAGTATCTTGTATACCCCGCCAAATGGAATCAAGTCTAGAAATCTCAAAAAGACTGCCAAAACAATTATTTTAGACAGTTATCTTTTGGCCAATATTGTTTATGGACTGTTTTCAAAGCCTTTAAAAACTGTATGGCACTCTCTTGACTAGGATACCTTGTCACCACCCCTATGGCTATCCCATGTTTGTATTTCTGCTCTTTCCATTTCACAGCTATCAAATTCCCTTTTGCCGGCTTTCCTACCTATTTAGCCTGCCCATATTCAGGAATTGTAGGAATTAGCTCAGACAAATTACAGGGGCTGACAAGTCTAAAGTTCGACAAGTTGAAGCCAATGCTGTAGTTGCAGTCCAAAGACTAGCATGACAGGCTGCAAACCAAAGATGCAGGAACTGGGTTCTACTTCATAGTCAGGAAGAGGAATTTGTTTTGGCATTTATTTTGCTGTTCATTCATGGACCTTGCCTTACTAGCTAGTAACTAAAGCATGTTTGGGGCTGGCAGTATTCATATTTACTTACTTCTGTGAGTTCTATCATCCTTATGTGAAGCAGTCTGTATACTTTTATATCTATCTGTATTCTTTTATAAAACTATACCTTTATTCTGTTTTTGTTTTAGAGTTTCTCATGTAACCCAGTCTGCCCTCCATCTCTTTACTGTTTCTCCTGCTCCCATGTTTTTAAGTGCTAGGATTTCAGAAGTGTACCCTATGCCTGGCTTAAGGGAAAGGAATTTTGAGGTTACTGTATTTTGGAGTTAAGAACTCAGGAAATCAGCTGGACAGTGGTGACACACATCTTTAATCCTAGTACTTGGGAGCAAGAGGCCAGCCTGACCTACAGAGTGAGTTCCAGGACAGCCAGAGTTACACAGAGAAACCCTGTCTCAGAGAAAAAAGAAATCAGGAAATCACTTTAGAATGGGAAGAGTAATTATTTCCTTGGTGGTTAGAAGTATTAAAATGAAGTAATGTTATTTTTATTTTTGAGACAGGGTCTCATTACATAGCCTCAGCTGGTCTGGAATTCTCTGTAGAACTGACTGGCTTCTAACTCAAAAAGGTCTATTTCTGAGTCCCAAGTGCTGGGATTAAAGGAATTATTTAGCAGGTGACTGTCGGTGTAGTTAATGACTCAGCAGTTGATTTGTTTGGGGCTAGAAGAGTTAAGCGATTTATGAATTAAGGTTGTTTTTCTTTTGCTTTTTCTTTTCTACTTAAAAGTCACATTCAAAATAGCTCAGAGTCCTTGAGGTGGAAATTCAGCACCATTTCTAGAGAGTTTGCTTCCCCTGTTATCTACAGTGGACATGGTGTAGCATTCAGTTACTCATACTCAAGAGCATGTGCCAAAAGAAAACACAGTTATTAAAGATCATATTGTTATTGCCTCAGCAGATGTTATTTGACGTGTTATCTTTTATTTATTTTATTTTGTTTTTTCGAGACAGGGTTTCTCTGTAGCTTTGGAGCCTGTCCTGGAACTAGCTCTTGTAGACCAGGCTGGCCTTGAACTCACAGAGATCCTCCTGCCTCTGTCTTCCAAGTGCTAGGATTAAAGCCATGTGCCACCACTGCCTGGCTTATTTAACATTTTAAATCTGACGATTTATGTATAAGATTCTCTAGATATTTAAATGTAAAGATTCATAATCAAGTAGACATTTTATCTTCCAGATATGCATGTATTAAAGTTGCAGGTTGAGGTTATAGAAGTGTATAAATAACAGTATTTAAATTTTGAGTACTTTAATTTGAATTTAAGTATTCTTTTTCTTCAGTTAGGACTTAATGTGAAATGGTTTTCAATTTATGTTTTCTTTCCTTTCTAGAGTTCTCTTAAGTACATCTTAAAACCTTCAAGATGGTTCTAGCAGATCTTGGAAGAAAAATAACATCAGCATTACGCTCATTGAGCAATGCCACCATTATCAATGAAGAGGTATGAAAATAAGTGTAATACATTTGTGTGCATTGTTACTAGGATGGGAGAGCAGGACTAAATAATGATCTTTAGAGTTGTGATTTAATTTGACGTAGATTTAATACTGTAAATATTATAACAGTAAGAAGTGCCTTTCACTGAAAAGTAATTTACCCTGTTATCTCTCTCTCTCTCTCTCTCTCTCTCTCTCTCTCTCTCTCTCTCTCTCTCTCTCTCACACACACACACACACACACACACACACACACACACACCCAAGACAGGGTGACTCTGTGTCCTGGTCCTAGCTGTCCTGGAACTAGCTCTTGTAGACTAGGCTGGCCTTGACCTCAGAGATCTGCCTAACTCTGCCTCCCATTAAAGTTGTCCTCCACCACCAACCCGGCTTCACTTTTTTCTTTTTAAACTTAAATTTTTTTATTTTCCTATGTGTATGTCTGTATGAAGTTATGTGCGCACCAGTACGGGTGTGCAGGGAAAGTTTAAGTATCGGAGCTCGAGAGCTGCTCCACGTGCTAGGACTCAGACTGGGGTCTTCTAGAAGAGCAGCAGGTGCTCTCAGCCACTGAGCCCTCTCTCTGCCATTGTTTCACCTTGATAATCAGAACTTAAATTGTTGCTTAGTCTTATAACCCACACTAACTAAAACAACAGCTTTTTGAGCAATGTTTAATGTTCTGTAGCCTTTATTCTTACTCTGGTAGAGAAACAGGACTGAGAAAGATGACAAATCCTACATTTGGTGCACAGAAAGTTGAGACAGGAGGATCTCAGTTTATGAGTTCAAGATAAACTTATTTATTATGCATACAACATTCTGTTTTCATGTAGGCCTACACACCAGAAGAGGGCACCTGACCTAATTATAGATAGCTGTGAGCCGCCATGTGGTTGCTGGGAATTGAACTCAGGACCTCTGGGAGAACAACTAGTGCTCTTAACCGCTGAGCCATCTCTCCAGTCCCGAGACTTTTTTTTTAAAGCATACCCATCTTTCCACACACTTCCCCCCCAAAAAAATAGAGACAAAGGAAGTCAGGAGTGATGACACATGCCTCTAGTCCCAACACTTAGAAAGTAGAGGAAAGAGGATAGAGAAGTTCAAGGCCAGCCATGGCTTTATAGTGAGATACTGTCTCAAAGGGGTGGGGGACTGGGTAAGTCAGTGTGTGAAGTACTTGGTGGAAGTGGAACAACCATTTCTGAGTTGACAGGTTTTCTAGCCTTGGTGTTCCACTAGCAAATTAACCAGACCATCTCTCTGGTGGGCAATCAGTTCTAGACAGTACCCCTTGATGAGGGCTGGAGAATCCTCATAGGTCTCTGGAGGGCTTACAAAGGACAGTTCTATTTGAAGACCTGTATTTACAGGCATTTTGCTGGCACAAAGGTCAAGCAGTGAGCAAAACAGACAGAAATTCTTCCTCTTATGCAGCTTCTTTTCTACTGTGCATGTTCTTGTTTGTGTGAGCAGCTGAAGCTTTATTTTTTCTTACAGTGCTTATAGTTCATGACCTAATCACAGTGCCTGCATCTCCACACTCTTGTGATAGGGAATTTTCAGTGGAAAATAGACCCCTTTTCTACTTTATTTCTCTTGATATATAGGAATTGAAAGACTAGGAGTTGCCTTCTGTTTTCCATACTGCTCCAATTAGGAAAAGCATATGTTGCAAATATCTGTATCAAAATTCTTCAGTGATTTAGGAAACACTGTGGGCAATATCTGTTGTTCCTTTGGTATTGTTTTTTTATTATTAATGCTTTAATAAGAACAAAATTGTGATGACCAATACTTGGTTATTAATACCTGTGTAAAACTAAATGCCGTGCCTTATTTTGATAGAATGAGCAGATATTTAATAATAATTTTTCTCTAAAGGTAATGGAAAATCTTATTTCTTCTCCAATAGTATTGCTATGTCTTTATTAACTAGTACATGATACGTGATCAGCTGTTTTTATATTGCTGAAGTAAAACATTAAGCATATTTCAATTTTATTTATTTTCAGGTATTAAATGCTATGCTAAAAGAAGTATGTACAGCATTATTGGAAGCAGATGTTAATATTAAACTAGTGAAGCAATTAAGAGAAAATGTTAAGTAAGTTGAATTAATTGTGTAAAAACTAAGTTTGGTTTACTGGGATTGAGGAGGTAATTAGGAGAGTTTGCTTTATTATGAAATACTTCTGTATGGCACTGGAACGATTTAGAACTCCTGTGTCAAAAACCTGCCTGTGGAGATGGCTCATGCCTGGGAGACTGAGACAAAAGGAATTCCATGAGTTCAAGGCTAGCCTTAGTTATATAGTGAGTCTCAGGTCAGCTGTGACGGGAAGATTTAGATGGAGGGAAGAGAAGAAGGACTGTATATCTCCATAATGATGGTGAACATGCCAAGGATAACTTCATTGCAGTGCAGATTTTCTTCTGTCGTCTTTATTTGGGTAGGTTCAGTCATTTATTATGGTTAGGATATGATTTTATTGTAAGAGCTTTTTTTTTTTTTTTTAATATTATGATATACACAATATTCTGCCTGCATGTATCCCTGTGGGCCAGAAGAGGGCACCAGATCTCATTACAGATGGTTGTGAGCCACCATGTGGTTGCTGGGAGTTGAACTCAGGACCTCTGGAAGAGCAGCCAGTGCTCTTATCCTCTGAGCCATCTTGCCAGCCCTGTAAGAGCTTTTTAACAGTTCGGTTTCTTCATGCAGTTGTGATAAGATTGAATGAGTAGCCTTCTTCGTGAGTGAAGAATTATATTTTCCTTTGTCCTCCATTTCTCTGTTCCTGTTTGAAGGAGTACTGTATGGTCTTTGTTACTGTATCCATTGGGGAAGGCATACGAACCATATAGGCCCTCTATTAATTTCTTGAATCCTAATCCTAGCATTCCTTCTTTCTAAACTGATAGTGTGGAAGAAGATACAGAACTACTAGCATTTAAGAATTTAGAACTAGAGCGTCAGTGTGATTCTCTGTATAAAATTTACAAGCTTCAAGAAAAATAAATTAATATTTTGTAGTTATATCTAGAGAAATTAGTATTTATGCATTGAACTGAAAGCCTTTAAAACTAACCAGAGTTTTACATCTAGTATTTTATGGTACAGCTCTTTGTGTTAAAATCTTATGAATCTATAATAATTATGTGAATGCTAATTAGACTATTAATTTGAATGATTGAATACCTTTATATTCTATGGGATAGAAATACTTTCAGATTATCTTAACTGACTTTTCTTCTTCTTACCCCAATTGTCACTTATGAAGGTCTGCAATTGATCTTGAAGAAATGGCATCTGGTCTGAACAAAAGAAAAATGATTCAGCATGCTGTATTTAAAGAACTTGTAAAGGTAAAAATGTTTGAAAATTATAAGACTATAAACTCAATGAATAAAATTTTATAGGATTTTAAATGAGCATGGCTTTTGAATCCCTTCTAATATATCTTATGGACAGTTCATCTGTATGGAAATGTAAATTTGAACCGGCAAGATGCTTTTCTGTTGAAGGTGTCTCCTGCTAAGACTTAACAGCCTAAATTTGATCCTATGTGGTGGAAGGAGAGAACCGACCCCTCTAGTTGTTCCCGACTTTGACATGTGTGTCATGAGACACAAGCACAGACAGACACATACACACAGGGAAAACAATGTTAGAAGAAAAATAAATGGGAGAGCTTTTTAACTTTTCTGAAAATGGGCTATTTTAAAAAATAGTTGTGTGTGAGCCTGGCAAGATAGCTCAGCAGTTAAGAGCACTTGTACTTTTTCATAGAACCTGGGTTCAATTCCTGCCATCCACGTGGTTCACAACTCCAAGGGATCTGATGCTCTCCTCTGGCCACCACAGGCACCACATGGTACATACATACATGCAGACAAAACACACATAAAATGAATAATATAAAAAATTAATAGCAAGAGCCGGGAGGTGGTGGCACACATCTTTAATCTCAGCCTTGAAAGGTAGAGGCAGGTGGATCTCTGAGGTTGTAGCCAACCTAGTCTATAGATGTAAGTTCCAGAATTGCTAGAGCTATGCAGAGATACCCTGTTTTGGAAAAAAACAAAAAACAAAAAAATTAGTAAAAAGCAAAATAGATAAAAATTGTTTGAAAAAATGTTTTTGTACAAATATGTGTGTTTGTCTGTGGATATGAGCATGTGATTTCTAGTGCCTGCAGGTGTCACAGGCTTTGGATTTCCCTGGAGCTGGAGTTACAAGTGGTTGTGAGTTACCTAATGTAGGTGCTGGGAAACGAAGTTGAGTCCTTTGTAAGAATTATCCTCAACTGTGGAGCATCAAGAACTAAATTGGGAAGCATTTGTTGTAGCTTTTTTATTCTAGGTAGTATGCCAGGTGGACAGCAGAGATCACACTGGTTTTTATCTCGGAGAAGCTTATGGCCTAGAGCAATATATATGTAAGCAAAGTTAAAACTGTTTGATAGTAATACTAAAGCATTATTTACTCCAGTGTGACCTGCTGGGGATTGAATTTAGAAACTTGCACATGTTAAACACATGCTGTGTCATCGAGCTATGCCTCTAGCTTCCGCTCTTTGCCTTTTTGTACAGCCTGACTATTGTTTGATTTAACCAGTAAAGACTTGGGAGCTAGATGCTGGAGTGTAAGCCTGCTAGCTCAGAGAGGCAGAGAAAGTGCCCAGCTTACGTTCTTCAGCTGACTTTCCAGAAACCACCTCTTTTTCCTGCAGCATCTCAAGCTGCATGTTCCTCCCTTCTACTTTCTGTGCGTCTCTTGCTCTTAGTCCTCCTGACACCCCTCCTATTCGCTATGGTTTTCTTCTTAACAATTCTGTGTTCACTTGTCTGCTGGTTGCTTGTTCTGCCTCTTGACCTATGGTTGACTTTATTTAATCCTGTTTACAATATACAAACAGAAAAGGTGTGTGCTAGAGCTGAGCCTTGCCACAGTTAGAAACAGGTTTTCCAGTAAATAACACAATCTTGGGGTTCATGGTATGATTGGATATTCTGCAACATGACAGCTTGCTGTTGTGAATCAAGACAGTAACACCAGCTAATCATGGTGGCACATGCCCTTAATCCCATTACTTCCTCCCTAGATCTGTTGAGCAGAGGGACCCTTCTCTACATTTTCTTCCATTCTTTAGACATCATGGCAGATCGCTCAGATGTCTATTTTTACTGAATAATTTTTAAATAAAACAGGAAGGCAGAGGCGGGTGAATCTCTATGAATTTGAGTCCAGTCAGGCCACATATTGAGACTGTCACAAACAATAAACAAAAAGACAGTAATACCAGCCAGACTGGATTATTAGTGACTGTACACTTTACCAGTAAGCACTTAAAATGCCAGCTTTCACTTAAGGAAATCCTTCCCAAAGCAGTAGATGTTAATTGTGTTAAATTGTGACTATTGGTTATGTGTATATCTATTTAAGGTGCTGTGGATGAAGTGGGAAGTGTATGTAAAGTTCGGTGCTGTACTCTCAAATCCTCTTAAAGCTCAGCTCAGTTGCAAACTAAAGTTTTGCTTGCATAGAGCACCATTTTGTGTGAATGAGAAATAGTCATATAATCTGGTTATTCTGACCTGGATTTAGTTTGGCAGAATTATTTCCCAAAGTGAAATGAACTTGTCACTTTAAGGAAAATAACTGACAATATTGCAGCTGGTGATAAAATTCAAGATGAAATTATCTGTGAAAATATATGAACTAGGGGACCCTAGTTTGAATCTCTAACACCATACAAAAAAAAAAATAGAAGCTATAACTCTAACATGAATTTGAAAGAATCCTGATGGATTTTTTTTCCTGATGAAATTAGCACTGATTTTTTTTATTCTTTATTTTTTATTTATTTCATTTATTTATTATGTATATAGTGTTCTGCCTGCGTGTATACCTGCAGGTCAGAAGAGGATACCAGATCTCATATCGATGGCTGTGACCCACCATGTGGTTTCTGGGAACTGAACTCAGGACCTCTGGAAGAACAGCCAGTGCTCTTAGCCACTGAGCCATATCTTAGCACCTCCCTCACCCGCCCCCCCCTTTTTTTGAGACAGGGTTTCTTGTCAGACAGCCCTGTCTGTCATGGAACTCCTTTGTATACCAGGCTGGCCTTGAACTCACAGAGATCTGCCTGCCTCTTCCTCCCAAGTACCGGGGATTAAAGGCGTGTGCTATCACCACCCAGCAGAAAAGTCAATATTTTTAATGTTTGATTCACTTCATTACTGAATAATAATGTGAGATTTACATAACTCAATACACTAGTGTTTAAAGTGACAAAATGCATGGTGTTTCAGAATAGGATGGGTAATATCTATGCTAAGTAAGTAGTGTCAGTTCCAGTACAGCAGACCTGGGGTTTATATGGCTTCAGAGTACACATTGCAGTTACCCTTTCAAATGCGGTGTTAAAGGAGTTTTCATACTAGAAGGTTGGAGACTCATTTCAGAGTGTAGGAGGAGGGAAAGATAGATTTTTAAACTGTCCAGTAATAATAGACAGCTGAGTTATTCTGCCATGAGGTATATAGAATAGAGGTGAATGCAGGGCAGCCTTCTATACTGAAAAGATATAGGAGAAAGGGAAGTGCATTTGTTTTAAGACAGATTTTGCCCATTTTAGAAAATTTCCAAAGTTGTTAACATGTTTGGAAAAGGGATAAGAAAGTGTTTTGATTTGTTTTCCCTTCTCTTTACCAGTCTTCCCTGAAACTCATGTATGATACCTTGATGGTGTCGTCTAGATGAGCGTGGCAGACTTCCTCAAGGGTTTAGATATCCTGAACCACGTAGTCTCTATGGCAGCTCTTCAACTCTGCTTTTGGAATGCAAAGGTAGTAAATGAATGGCCATAGCTGTCTTCCACTAAAGGTTTATTTACACCAGGGTTGGCAGTTCACCCTGTAATCCTAGTACTGAGGCACTGTAGCAGGAGTTCTAGGGCACCCTGGGTTTCAAATCAGTCTAGGTTACAGAATGAGAGCTTGTCTAAGACAAATAATAATGGTAATAATGATGATGGTTTATTTTGTAAACATCTGACCTAGAATATTAACAGTGATTATAGAGTTATCGTGTGCAAATAAGTATTTCAGGCTCCCAATGTACTTAAATTTGAACTGTTTTTGAACAAATGTTTAGAATGCCTTATACTTAGAAAGCATAGTAGCACATGTCTGTAACAATAGTACTAATAATAATATAATTCAGGGACTTCAAGAGATAGGAGGAGGAAGACCAGAAAATTTTGGCTAGCCTCAGCTACCTAGTGAGTTCAAGACCAAGCTAGGTAACATGAGACTCTCAAAAATGAAACAGAAGATAAGCCTTCTATTTGTTTGGGAACTGTTCCTGTGTGACTCTTTCTTACTAACCCATTGTTGTAAAATTCTGTTTTTCTCCCTTGCTTTCTTTAGATCTTTTGGCATTGGAAACTTTTAATATTTGAATTAGAAGGTATCTTCATGTGCCATTTATTATTTTGCTTCTTATATACGTTTATCAAATTGAAGATGATAACCAGTATGGAAGCCCCTAGACACATGGTTATTGAGCACTTGTAATGTGTCTAGAATGAATTATAAAGTTATTTGAGCAGAAAATACATACTAAGAGGGAGATGGTGACAAACATCAATGGCAGAGTGCCCGCATTGCTATAGCCCTAGGTTCCATCCCTACTACCAGAATTAGCTTTTCATTTAATTAAATGTTTTCTTTTGTGGGGAGGTGTTGAAGACAGGGTTCTCTATGTTGCCCTGGCTGTCCTGGAACTCAGCCTTTAGACAAGGCTGGCCTCGAATTCACAAATTCTCCTCTCTCTGCCCTCCCGAGTGCTGGGATTAAAAGTGTAAGCCACCATCTCCAAGCACTTTTTTTTTTTTTAAAAAAAAAAAAAAAAGGGAAAGACAAGGGGGCTGGAGAGATATGGCTGAGAGGTTAAGAGCACTGGCTGGTCTTCCAGAGGTCCTGAGTTCATTTCTCAGCCACCACATTAGGTATCTCACAATCATCTATCATAAGATCTGATACCCTCTTCTGGTGTGCAGGCATGCATGCCGGCAGAGCACTGTATACATAATAAATGAATAAGTCCTTAAAGAAACATTTACAAAATGTATATGCTGGCTGAATTTGAAGATATGGTCTATGAGAAAAGAAAATACAAAATCTCATATAGATTGCATGCTGAAATGATAATATTTGGATAATAAAAATGTATAGAGGCTAAATAATAAAATTTTTTTATATATTATGAGAAATTTTTAAAAGTACACTTATTTGTGTGTGTCTGTCTGTCTGGCAACTATTGTATCATGTTCAACAACTTAAGGGAGTTGGCTGTTTCCCTCCATCCTGGGGATTAAAGTCAGTTGTCAAGTTTGATAATCATCTTTACCTGTTGAGCCATTCCACTGGCCCCCCAATTTGAATTTAAATGGGGTGTACAGGTGCATTTGTTTGGCATTTGTGTTGTGTTACAGATATATGATGCAGATGAGCTTCTTATCTCTAGTTGCTCTGATATGAAAGGCCTGAGTATGACTTCAGCACCGCAATATTTTGTAAAACTCTTAAATTTCAGTCTGCATGCTGGGGACTCGTAGAATTGCCTAAGAATGTTGGTATTATGGTGGCTTCAATAAAATAAAAACATCCTTAGCTTAATGTTTATAATTTAATGTTACGGGATTTTGCCTGTCATGTTGGTCCGACATTTTTGTTTTTGGTATATAGCTTGTAGACCCTGGAGTTAAAGCCTGGACACCGACTAAAGGAAAGCAGAATGTTATCATGTTTGTTGGATTGCAAGGAAGTGGTAAAACGACAACGTGCTCGAAGGTAAATACACCTGGAAGATACAGTTGTATGAGGTTTTGTTTTAAGGCTAAGCTATATATTGTTGTTTTATTTTGTTACTCTATGTATCTTCTCTGCTTTTGTAATATTTTTGGAGGACATAAAGTGGAGTCCTATAGTCTTCTCTGATATTTGTCAGAATGTTAGACTTCTGACCCAGGTGGAGGTGGGAGGATCTGGAATTCAAGGTCAGGCTTAGCTATAGGAGACCCTCTCAAACTAGGAAACAGAAGAAAAGACAATTCCTGTCCTTAAAGAATGTAAGTATGGCTGGATGGTGGCACATTCTTTTAATCCCAGCACTCGGAGGCAGAGGCAGGCGGTCTCTGTGAGTTCGAGGCCAGTCTGGTCTATAGAGCAAATTCCAGGATGGACAGGGCTGTTAAACAGAGAAACCCTATCTTAAACCCTTTGAGTGTCCCACTGTGTTGATACAGCCTTTTATCTTACATATCCTTATGTTAATTTTCCATTCATTGACCCTCTCCTATGTCTGGGTTCCCCAGCTTGGTTGCTAGATTATTTTCTCTCCCCAACAAGCTTTAGCCATGTTACAGTTTAAGGGCAGGGGTGATGGCTGTCTAACAGTGATTGTTGCTGCTTTACCATCTTATATTCATTGAGTAAGACTTAGAATTTAAACTCTTCAGAACTTTTGCTGCGCCTCAAAATATTTAATACTACATTCAAGAGAATTATGAGCAATTTTACTTTACTCCTTGGATAAATTAAAATTAAACAAAAGAAGTTTTATATACAATGATTTGTTTTTTGATGCTTTATTTTTAATCTTCCTTTCCCAGTTAGCATATTATTACCAGAGAAAAGGTTGGAAGACTTGTTTGATATGTGCAGATACATTCAGAGCAGGTAGTATTTTGAAATTCAATTTTTTTCTTCCTCTTTTTTTTTTTTGTAATTTTTATTGTCATATTTGAGGCTTCATTAACTCTTTATCTCTTAGGAGCGTTTGACCAGCTAAAACAGAATGCCACCAAAGCAAGAATTCCATTCTATGGAAGGTAGGTTACTTTTTTTAAATTTTTTTTTTTTTTTTTTTGACTTTTTGCAAGTCAGTCTTAGTTGTAGTCCAGTCTGACCTGGCTGGCTTATGACTGTCTCAGCTCACAAGGTGTGTGCCACCATACATGGCTTCCTTTCTTTTTTATTTAAGACACCTGAAGCATCCTCACTAATATATGCTAGGGAATATATTCTTGAAATTCTTTATCATTTAACAGCATGTAGTAGGGGCCTGACACCCTGAGTTTGACTCCCAGAAGCATGGTGGAAGGAGAACACCACCTTTGGAAGGTGTTCCTAGACGACCACATATGTACTGTGGCACATCTATGGGTGTGTGTGTGTACACACACCTGCAAATAAGTATATTATTAAAGAACTAAAAATTTGAAGTATGTATTAACATACCTAATTAGCTATTTTAATGCTTTTTATTATCATTTCCATACAGATATTTATAGGAAGACAGATTATTTTAAATTATAATGAGTCTGCTTAGTTTAGGGTTACTGTTTCTATGAGGAAACACCATGAACTAAAGCATCCTGCGGAGGAAAGGGTTTATTTGACTTACACTTCCAAATTGTAGCCGATGATTGAAGGAAGTCAGGACAGGAACCTGGAGGCGGGAGCTGATGCTGAGGCTGTGAGGGTGCTGCTCACTGTTCACCCTGCTGTCTCAGAGCCCAGGACTGCCAGCCCAGTGATCTTAGGGCGTCGTTTTCTCAGTTGAGGTTCTTGTAGAAAGTCTAGCTTGTGTCAAGTTGATGTAAAATTAGTCAGCACACTTCCTACAGCAGTGGTTGTATGGATTGCATAAATTTATCAAAACTCATCAGATGGGAACTGTGCATGTAGCTTATGGGATGAGTACTTGCCTACGATATATAAGGCCCTGAATTTAATATCTAGTTCCATCAAAAAAAAAAAAAAAAGAAGAAGAAGAAGAAGAGCAAAAATTAAAACAACAACTCCCTCCCCCAAAAAACCAATCCTTATTCAAACGACTACAGAGAGGACTGAGGAGGTGGCTCAGCAGGTAATGTGCCTGTCAGCAAGACTGGTACATGCGTTCCATCTCCAGGGCCTTGATAGCAGAAAGCATCTGTTTCTTCATGATGATGATATAGAAGTAAGTAAATACATACAACAAAACTTGAGTACAGTGGTATGCTTATAATAAAAATAATAATAACCATTTGTTAGAGTAATTTTATTTTAGAATGATAATTACTACAGTTTTTTAATGTACCCTACTATCTGTATATATGTACTTATTGTTACTTTTTTGTTTGGTTTTTCGAGCCTTTGCTGTCCTGAAACTCAGACCAGGCTGGCCTCAAACTCAGAGATCCACCTGCCTTTGCCTCCCAGGTGCTGGGATTAAAAGCATATGTCACCACCGCCTGGCTCAATGTCCCTTTCTATAAAGATCTTTGATCATGTTTCCTTATACCTTTACAAATTATAGTTGTATGGCTTTAATCTGAGGTGATAGCCAGGCATAGTGGCAGTGTGTACTTTTAATCCCAGCACTTGGGAGGCAGAGACAGGCAGATCTCTGTGAGTTCAGAGCTAGCCTGGTGTACAAAGCAAGTTTCAGGACAACCAGGGCTGTTACATAGAAAAACCCTGTCTTTAAAAACCAAAAAAGGTGCCGGGCAGTGGTCCACATGCTTTTAATCCCAGCACTCGTGAGGCAAAAGCAGGCGGATCTCTGAGAGTTCAAGACCAGCCTGGTCTACAAGACCTAGTTCCAGGACAGGTTCCAAAACTACAGAGAAACCCTGTCTTACAAAATCAAAAATAAATAAATAAATAAATAAATAAATAAATAAATAAATAAATAAATACATACTATGTAATCAATCAATTAATTACATAATGTTTAGTAATGCTAATAGCTGTCATTTTTACTTTAATTTTTTTATTCTGTATGTGGGTGTTTTGCTTGCATATATGCCTGTGTTCCACATGTGTGCCTGCCCTGTGCCCTTGCAGTCTAGAAGAGGGACTGGAGGAAAACATGGTTGTGAACCCTGCTTTTTGGTACTGGGAACTGAATCCAGGTTTTCTGGAAGAGCAGCCAGAGCTCTTAAGTGCCATGCTATCTCTCTAGCCCCAGTTCATTCTTCCCCTTCCTTCCCTCCTTCCTCCCTCCCTTCCTCCCTCCCTCCCTTCCTCCTCCCTCTTTCTGTTTTTAGAAGTATTTATTTTGTTTCCTTTCTCTTTTTTTTTTTTTTTTTTTGATTTTTTGAGACAGGGTTTCTCTGTAGCTTTTTGGTTCCTATCCTGGAACTAGCTCTTCTAGACCAGGCTGGCCTCGAACTCACAGAGATCCGCCTGCCTCTGCCTCCCGAGTGCTGGGATTAAAGGCGTGCGCCACCACTGCCCGGCTGTTTCCTATCTTTTTAATATGAACATACCAACCTCAATGTACATAGTAAATGATGATGTCATCATCTGATAGGGTGCTATACAATTTAATAACTTCATAAAATGATACCAAAATGTTCTTAAATGGAAAGATAGGCATAATATGCTTTGTAGCATGACTTCTCTTACTAAAGAGGATATTAAAGCATTAAGGAAGCAATTCAGAAAAAAAAATGCATTAGAATTATGCAGACTTTTGTAGGAAAGTTTAGTGTTGCCTCGTGCCAAAAAAATGGCTTCTGTAATTTTACTTACTAGGAATTTCTTCTAAATTGAAAATACAATATTTTCACTTTTTCAGAATAGATTAGAATAAACTAACAGTTTTCAAGTAAATAGTATTTAGATGTTTTCCCATTTTAGTGTTGTTGAAGTCATTTGTTTCATGTTTAACAGCTATACAGAAATGGATCCTGTCATCATTGCTTCTGAAGGAGTGGAGAAATTCAAAAATGAAAATTTTGAAATTATTATTGTTGATACAAGTGGTCGGCACAAACAAGAAGATTCTTTGTTTGAAGAAATGCTTCAAGTTTCTAATGCTATAGTAAGTAGCTTTCCATGGAACACCATTTAAAGGACTTCAGTCAATTTAACTATGAAATCTGATAGAGTTTTTAATGAATATAAGCTACTTCTTGCCTGTAAGAAATAAATTAAGTAATTATTTCTGTTTTGGGGACCTATAACTGTGTTAAGGACTTAATGTCATCATTTTTGTTCTTCAGTATAGAAAAAAATAATAATGAAAAATTAAAAATTAACCTTAAATATTTGTTGATTTTTCTCATTACCTAAATTCAGTAGAAACAATAATTTTGAAAATTTTTCAAAATGAACCTTAATATTGTCATTTAATGTCTTCTTTAATACTCTTAAAAGATGGAGCTGGATGTACTTGCACCTGTTTTTTATCCTAGTTCTTGGGGAGCACAGATGGATCTCTTAGAGTTCAAAGCCAGCCTGGTAACATTATCTAGCGTTAGGCCTAGACCCTGTGCATTAGTCACTGTTTTTTTTTTTTTTTTTTTTTTTTTTTTTTTTTTTGCTTGAGAGAGACAGCATGACCAAGGCAACTCTTATAAAAGAAAGCATAATTATGACTGGCTTACAATTTCAGAGTCCATTATTACCATGGTGGGGAACATTGTGGCACACAGGCAGATATGGTACTGGAGAAGTAGCTGAGAATTCTACATCCAGATCTGCAGGCAGCGGAAGATCTGGGCCTGGTACTTCAACAAGGCTACGCCTACTCCGCCTAATCCTTCCCAAATATATGAGGCTTTGGGGGCTATTCTTACTCAAACCTTCATACTAAAACAAAAAATTATGGAAATAATGTAGGGGTAAGAAGTAGTTCAACACCTGTTGCATACCTTATAAACTCATATTTGGCTATTGGAATGTTGTCAATAAATCTTTGGTTAGTGATTGGCACCAATTTGTCTCTTTACTGCTGCTCTTATTCTGACGAATGGGAGCAGATCTAAGGGACATAGCCTCAGTGTGTTACTGACTGTTTTCGGGATACACCCTTCTGCTTTGTTCTTGTTCTGGTTTACTTTTACTGTTCGTTTACCCTCAGTGTCATTCATAAAGATGTTTGCATAACCACCTCCTATTCTTCCTCTTCCTCTTTCTTCCTCTTGTTCTCCTCATTTCTCTTTCTCTCTTTTCTTTCTCCTTGCCTCCCTCCCCCCTCTCGTTTTTGAAACAGACCCCAGCTTGCCCTGGCTGTTCTAGAACTGGCTCTGTAGACCAGCCTGACCTTGAACTCAGAGATTGCCTGCCTCTGCCTCCCAATTTAAAGGCCTGTGCCAGCACCTCCAGGCAACTTTTCTTCTTTATTCAGGTCTCAGCTCAGAATAATTTCCAAAATGCTACCATATTTTTTTCTATATATCATGGGCTCAAAGGTCCTCTTACTTATCTCTTTATCCAGCCCTATATGTTACTTAATTCATGGTGCTCCCTCAGTCAGTATTTATTAAATAATATTTATAGTAAACATTCTGTACACACTCATGTAACCTTTTCTTAACACTAGTAAAAGCAAGTCTCTTTTTATTTGTTCTTTCTAGCAACCGGATAACATTGTTTATGTGATGGATGCATCCATTGGACAAGCTTGTGAAGCCCAGGCAAAGGCTTTTAAAGATAAAGTAGATGTAGCTTCAGTAATAGTGACAAAACTTGATGGTCACGCAAAAGGAGGTGGTGCTCTCAGTGCGTGAGTATCAGTCAAAGTCACACTGTTGTGGTTGCTAAACCCACTGCCCTGTAAATTATTTGTTCTGTGCCTTGACAATCGTGTGTATGTGTGCTATTTATGAGTTTCTTATTCTGGTTTTTAAGAAGATTTTAGTAATGAATTGATGTGATCTGTAAAAGAGAATTAAGTAGGAATAGAATTTTGGAGCCTGTCTTGTATAGTTCTAACTAATAAAAGGAAATTTAAATTTTTTACCTTTTGTCTATTATTTTTGAAAAATCTTCTGGATAATTATTTTCTTTTTTGAGGTTATTATTTTTTTTTTCTGTGTAGAGTTGCTGCCACAAAAAGTCCAATTATTTTCATTGGTACAGGGGAACATATAGATGACTTTGAACCTTTCAAAACACAGCCTTTTATCAGCAAACTTCTTGGTAAGTACAGTGTGGGATTAGAGAGCCATCTCTGAGATAGTATGGATCATAGAGCCAATCAGGGTTTTAATCCCATGCTTACTAACTAGCTTCAGATGGCCATTTCCTTCTGTGACTTACCATCCTAACCTCTATCTTACTTTTCATTCTTTGTTAAAGTGCTTGGGGTCAAAAGCCGAGCCTTTTGTGCTACTGAGCTGCATCCCCAGCCCTCTAGCCTCTTATTTTCTGTGGTTAGGATGATAAAAATGAGTCATTGAATGCAGACTTTTGAGGAAGAATTTGAGTACATAATGCAGAAATATGTAGTTATAGTAATAGAAGTTGTAATGATAGTAAAACTTCTGTCTTAAAGTGGTATAGTTATAGATCATGGAATTAGGAGGTTCCCTGATTTATGCCTTTGCTTCCTCCTTAGCGCCGATTGTTTTTCATATAAAATACAGTAAGAGTGTTTAACTAACCTTGCAAAACTATTACATGTGTCAGTATATTTTGTATAATGTGAAGGTGAGTGTATTATTAACTGTTCATTTTTCTATTTGGTGTCTTACAGGTATGGGTGACATTGAAGGCCTGATAGATAAAGTCAACGAGTTGAAGCTGGATGACAACGAGGCACTTATAGAGAAGCTGAAGCATGGTATATTTGTAGCAAAAAACGTATTTGATCTCAAGTATTTTCTCTTTCATTTTTTTTTTTGTTGTTGTTGTTGCTTGTTTTTCCTTTTTTGTGGTGCTGAGATTTTAACCCAGGCCTTTGTGCATGCTAGGCAAGTACGTTACTGCTGTCTGCCTCCCAGCCTGCTGGTTTCCTGAGAGAGATCTTACTGTACAGGTCAAGCTGGCTTTGGACTTCTGATCTTCCTGCTTCTGCTTTGGTTACAGATGTGCACTGTTGTACTTTCCCTTGGGCGTAGCACATGTCCCACAGCACTCATAAAGAAGTTAGAGGGTAATGTGGGTGAAGCTGTTCTTTTCCACCTTTACATGGTTCCAGGGATTGAACTTGGGTCACTGGGCTTGCAAGAAAGCACCTTTACCCACTGAAACATTTTCCTAGTGCATCTTTTTGATAAATTTGATGTTAACTCATTGGAAATGATAATGTCTATTGTTAGAATCAATTTTTCCAATACATTTTTAAGCTTGGCATAGTGGCTTTTACCTTTAATGTCTTTGAGTTCCAGGATAGCCTGGTCTACAAAGTGACTTCCAGGTTATTCAGAGCTACATAGTGAAACTCTGTCTCCAAAAAAAGGTCACATACTTATTTTAGATGATTTATACCCAAATTATTTTAATTTTTGGGCATCTGAACAGGCAGCTACTGAATTAGTTTTCTCTTGTGATCAAATTAGCTGAAAGTTAAAATAGAAAGTTTGATTTTCATTCTTAAAACAAAAACAGTTGGGAATTCAGTATACACTTAGTATACTTATATTTTGACACGGGTCTTGTACTCTGGGTCGGTCTGTACTTTATAATTGTTGTCATCCGTTACAGTCATTTGATATTTACCTTCCCTGCTTGAAGGTGAAGGAAAGGTTCATGCTGTGTTCTTCATCTTCATGTTCGTAGTACCTTGCTCAGTGTCTGACACACAGGTCTTCAGTTACTGCGGGTTCAGTGGCTGAAATTATCCCTCGTTGTCTGATTTCTTTCCCTTTCATTTTGTATGTTTTGGCTTTTTGTTTTGTTTTCTGTTTTCTTTTGAGACGGGGTCTGACAATGTGGCCCTGGCTGTCCTAGAACTTGTTACACAGGCTAAGCTGGGCTCAGATACGCCTGCCTCATAAGTTCTGGGATTAGAGGTGTACACCATGCCAGGCCCTTCTTTCATTGTGAAGCAGTGCCCTAGTTCTGCTTCTGTATACTGCTCTTTGTCTGTTCTCTGATTTCCGACTCTTTAGGTCTCTAAGGTATTTTTGTTTTGTTCCTAATGTTTTGCCCATTCTGAGGTCACCAGCTCTACCTAGTTTCCTAATGGTAGCTTTCATGTTCTCCAGTTGTTAATATTTGACAGTGTTACCTGTTTTTTTTTTAATTTCAAAGCTTTCACTTGATTCTGTTGTATGAGGTTTTTGTTTGTTCAGTGGTCACTTATTTCATTTTACAAAACAAATTTTGTGTGTGTATGAATGAATGTGTGTGTACTTACACATGTCAAGTCACGCACATGTGTGGAGGTCAGAGTAGTCCCTTCTCTCCTTCCTTTATGTGGATTCGGGGGATCAAACTCAGCTTGTTAGGTTTGGTGGCAAGCATCTTTACCCACTGAGCCATCTAGATGGTTCCACTTTTTTATGGATGGCCAAAGTGAATGCTAGACTCTAAATGCTGATCCCTACAGCAGAACAGCAAGCACTCTTAGTCACTGAGCCAGTTTATTTCACACAGCATGATTTCTCCCTTAGTTTATTATTATTGTTGTTGTTTTATTATTAGTGTGTGAGAGAGAGAGAGATGTGTGAGTGGCATGCTGTGGCATGTATATGAAGATCAGAGGACAACTGATCAGTTCTCTGCCTCCACCTTTTCTGGTTTCCAGGGATTGAGCTCAGGTCATGAGTTTGCATGGCAGGTACCTCATCCACTGAGCCATCTCACCAGTCCACAGAATTTGGTTTTGGTTTTGAGATAGAATCCTCCTTTCTAATCCTGGCTAGCTATAAACTGGAATGTTCTCTCCTAGACCTTCTGAGTGTAGAGATCACAGGTGTGAGCTACCATGCCCATCAACAAAATATTTTTATAGTCATCAATGAAACCCTAGGTTTTTTGTTTTGTTTGATTTTTGAGACAGGGTTTCTCTGTAGCTTTGGAGCCTGTCCTGGAACTAGCTCTTGTAGACCAGGCTGGCCTTGAACTCACAGAGATCCACCTGCCTCTGCCTCTGCTGGGATTAAAGGCATGCGCCACCACCGCCCGGCACCCTAATTTTTTTTCATACAGGGCCTCTATGTAGCCTTGGCTGTTCTAAAACTCTATGTAGACCAGGCTGTCGTCAAACTCACAGGATCCAGCTGCCTCTGCTGGGATTAAAGGCATGTGTCATCACTCCTGGCATTATTTGAGTACTATTTTGTCCTCAGTCTGTCCATTTTAAATCTTACAAATCATTTTCACTATTTTATATTTTTTGCTGATAATGCCCATTTATTTTTTGCTGATAATGCATAGGAATTTTACATGTTCTGTATTCTCGTTAGTGTTTGCTGTGTCCAAGCCTTTTAGTTGTAGCAATTTTAGCAGATGTAGTTTGCCTTGTTTATTTGTATACATCTACCTAGCGTGCCTGTCCATGTGCTTGTTGCTCCTTGCAGCATATTCATCCTGTCTTCCACACAGTAGCTGTGCAGTGAATGCTTATTGATTGGATAATACGCTTCAAGATGATTAAGGAAAATACTAGTTTTATTGAATGGAAATGTACATTTTCTACTGTCTCTGAATTATTTATATTGCATTTCAGGTCAGTTTACATTGCGAGACATGTATGAACAGTTTCAGAATATCATGAAAATGGGCCCATTCAGTCAGATCTTGGTTAGTTATCTTTAAATGTTTCTAAAATTTCTTTATATGTTTTTGTGTTCATTTTATTTGTACAAAGAAAGCATGTTTAATGCACTATAGTACAGCGGGCATGGCTATAACAGAAAAGCCTTATTAGTGTGTATCCATTGTTAAAATAGTGGGTTTCATTATGACGTACTCATGAGTTTATATGATATACTTTATCTTTTTATTACAATTTCTAAGAACAGTTATACTTGCATAAATCATTTGGGTAAAATGTATCTTTTAAGAATTAATTTCAAATTTAAATAGTGACATTTTGAGCAGTATTAAGTAAGTCATTGATGACTGTTTAAATCTGTTTTAGGGGATGATTCCAGGTTTTGGAACAGATTTTATGAGCAAAGGAAATGAGCAGGAGTCAATGGCAAGACTGAAGAAACTGATGACAATAATGGATAGCATGAATGACCAAGGTACGAGAGTAGCTGACTGAGGGTAATATTCTAAGATCAGCAAGGTAAGAGAGTAGATGACGGGGTGGGCAGCATTCTGAGACCAGCAAGTTTAGAGTTTCATATTTTCTTGTTGGCAAGATGGAAGAAACTTAGATAAAAGCTTATTTTGAGGTAGATCTGAAGTAACTTGTGAGCACTGTCTTAAAGGGTTGTGATCACTGGACTGATTGATCATTGAAAGAAATTCAAAATACAACACTGCTCTGAGTTCCAGAGAAAGAAGTGTATGTTTTCATCACGTTGATAGAAGTAAATGGGGAAAGTTACAGTCAATTTCGAGAGAATCCCGGACTTAAAAACACTAAACGTTGGCTGGGTATGGTGGTGCACTCCTTTAACCCAGACACTTGAAAAGCAAAGGCAGGTGGAACTCTGAGTTTGAGGCCAGCCTGGTCTACATAGCAAGTTCTAGACTGGTGAGCAATACACTGGTGAGTTCCTGTCTCAAAATAATCAGGGCCTGGAGGGATGGCTCAGCAGAACTGACTGTTCTTCCAGACGTCCTGCATTCAATTTCCAGTACCCACATGGTGGCTCACAGCCATCTATAACTGCAGTCTTATGGGACCTGGTTTATTTTATTTTATTAAATTTTTTTGGTTCATTTAACTTTTATTTTCTGTGCATTGGTGTGAAGTGTCAGATATCCTGGAACTGGATCTTCAGACAGTTGTGAGCTGCCATGTGGGTACTGGGAATTGAACCCAGGTCCTCTAGAAGAGCAGTCAGTACTCTTAACCACTGAGCCATCTCCCCAGCCCCGGGACCTGGTTTATTCTTCTGGTGTGCAGCTGTATGTACAGACAAAACACCTCTATACATAAAGTACATAAATAAGTAAATCTTAAAAAAAGCCATTTATAAATAAATAAATTCAGTGGGTTTTTTTTTAATTCTCTTTAATTCTTAATGTGTACCTTTCAAATGTAAACCATTAGTGGGTATAGTTGACTATCATCTATCTTTTCAAGGTAAAGAAACTGAGTTTAATCGTGCTGAGTAAAAAATTGTCAAGGTCACTGGAGGTAGAGAGGCTGGGGTCAAACCTAAACATGTCTCTTGGGATGCTATCCTCAGTCAGTCTGTAGGATACATGATGGCTCTCACACCTCTGAAAGCCCTTCTATTCCTGGCAAGGGAGTACATACAGAAATGCCAGGCAAACATTTTGGTTTGACATGTAACAAAAAATTCTTTAATTAGAGTTACAACAAAGTGACACATACTTCTTTCAATTACCACAAGTTTATTTTTAGTTTCAATAAAATCCCAGTCTCTAGGCAAGGTCTTGCACATCTATGATCCCTGTATTTGGGAGGGGGAGACCGCAAGAATAGGAATTTAAGGTCATAGTTAAGGTTCAAGCCAGCTTGAGGTACATGGAAACCCTACCTCAAAAAAACAAAATAATAAAGTCTCAATAAAAATCCTTTTCATGTGTGTAGAAATTGGTAATACTGAGTCTCAAGCTTAATCAAAATGGGAAATGCCAAGACACTGGGTATGTAGACACACACCTATAATCCTAGCACTGAGGCAGGAGTACCTTGAATGAGCTTGAACTAGCCTAGGCTGTGTCGCAAGCACAAGGTCAACAACAGATGGAAAGCAACACTTGGTTTCAGAGAAACTAAATAAAAACAGTCTAGAAAAGGAAGAGATCAGGTTAACTGAAACATCTTGAAAACTGTAGACGTCTGATGTAACCGAGTATCAAGAGAAAGCGTTCTTTCTCCCTCGAGAGTCGTAAGATATTCTGTAATATTGTCTTCTAGAAGTCCTCCCGTTTTTCTTTCATCCCTGCATCAGGAGCTCTGAGAAGGTGTGTTTGTGAAGGGAGACAATTGACCCAGCTGTGTTGGTGAAGACAGTCTTAGCCTCACTCCTCTTTGTTGCTGAGCTTTGCAGAAATCAGTGTTTACATGTGTGGGTGTCTTCTGCTCCTGGATTCAATTTTGATATTTCATACATTTGTTCTGTAGTTTCTTGTTTTGTTTTTATGAGACAGTCTCACGAATAGCCTTAGCTGACCTGTAACTTGTTATGTAGGCCAAACTGGGTTCAAAATTGAGAGAGATCTCCTCCTCCTGCTCCTTAGTGCTAGGATTAAAAGCATGTGCCACCAGGCTTTGCTTCTCTGTACTTGGACCGATTTTAGAAACTCTGCAGCCTGTATTTCCTATGCTGTTAGCCAGTCACTGGGATTGCTAAAACTGAGGCCACCTACTGTTTTAATAGTGGAAACTGATTTTTTAAATTATTACTTTATATGTATGGGTGTTTTTGCCTACATGTATATTTGTTCATAATGTGTGTGCTGTGCTCGGGGAGGTCAGAGAGGGCGTTGGAGTCCTTGAAACTGGAATTATAGGCATTTGAGATCCTCTGTGTGGTCCTGGGAAATAAACCCTGGTTTTCTGGAAAATCGACCAGTACTCTTAACCATTTAGCTACCCCTACCTCAATTTAATTTTATTTATTTTGTTTTTTGGTGGGTGTTTTGTCTGTGTGTTTTGGGATAAGTTTTCTCTGTGTAGCCCTCCCTGATTGTCCTGAAACTAGCTCTGTAGACCAGACAGGCCTCAAACTCAGATCTGCCCACCTCTGCCTCCCAAGTGCTGTGATTAAAGCTGTGTGCTGCCACTGCCCAGCTGCCCCACCCCCACCCCCATTTAAAAAAATCTTACTTAGTTACTTATTGCCTGGAAGCAGCACTTGGTTTATGTGTGGAGGTCAGAGGACAACTTGGAGAAGTTGTCTCTCCTTCTACCATGTGGATTTCAGGGGTTAAATTCAGGTTATTGGGCTTGGCAGCAAACAGCTTTATCTGCTGAGCCATCTAAACTGCTTGTTAAGGAATGTTAGGGATGTTATGAGTGTTAGGCTAGGCATATCATCTGCCTAAAATTCTGTTACTCAAGAGGCCAAGAAGATCACAGTTTGAGCTCAGCCTGAGATACAAAGAAAAGGAGACTGAGGGGTGTTTTCTGTTCCATCTGGATTCTGTTTATTTTACTTGGTCTTTGCTTGTTTTGTTTTGAGACAGTTACACTGTATAATCCCCTCCTCCTATTTATTTTTTTGTTTTTAAGGCAGGGTTTGCTATATGTACCAAGCTAGCCTCAGACCTTGTGACCCTCCTACCTCAACCTCCTGAGTATGCCTGCTACCTTCCATGTAGCTCAAAATAGATATTTTGACTGAAGTCCACCTCATTTCTTACATTGCATACAAATAAAGGCAGAACAACTGCACCTTATATCTTGAGTGATCAAAAAGCTAAAGGAGACTTGTGAGTACACTACAAAAGGATTAGAATATCACCAGCTCTAATTTCTCCATTATAGAATGTACAAGAATTTCTCCATTAATTGGTCTTCTACTTGCTTATGAGATCTAAATTTGTAAAATAGGAGTTAGCAACTGTTTAATAGGTTGAATTGAGGTGAGTGTTTCTGTTCTGTTTTTGAAATAAGCCATATTCTCGTGATGTGTGGAGGACATAGAAAGAATAATCATGTGAAACACAGTAGTAGAGAGTTTCAGAAGTCCTCAGATTGTTTTCTTCCTTTTGAAGCTAGGTCTTACTATGTATCCCTAGCTGGGCTAGGTCTTGCTGTGTAGACCAAACTGACCTCAAACTTAGATCCTCCTGCCTCTGCCTCCTGAATCCCGGGATTAAAGGTGTATGCCTCCATGCCTGTTGGTTCTCAGAATGTTCTGTTTAAATTGTAGTTGAAGAATACATATGTTTGCTTTGTTTTTTTATTCTAATGCTATAAATATTTTTAAATATATTTTATATTAAAATTTTCAATTAGAAGCAAATATGATAAACATTACCATTTGTTAAATCTGTTTTATGGTTTGACCGTTTATGTGTTTATTGTTCTGTATGTAAGATCTTTCATAATGCACAAAGAAATGACGTGTTCTCTCTGTAAAAAGAAGCTGACTGGGGAGACTGCTCAGGGGGTGAGCACTTGCTGTGAGGCAAGAGGACTGAATTTCAAACCCGCAGAATCTGTGTACAGAAGCCAGGCATGGCTGTATGTTCCTTTGACCTTCTGTGCAGTGGAGACAGGACCCTAAGGAGCTTGCTGCTCAGCCAGCCTACCCAAAACAGCAAGTTTTAGGGTCATTGAGAGACCCTCTGTCAAACAGATAAGTTGAGAGTACTCATTTGTACATATGTATATATATCAACACATGCTCATACATGTATATGTGTGCACACATACCTTCCCCCATATCTGAGAGTTGGTGGGGTGCTTGCCTAGCATACAGGAACCCTCTGTTAAGACCCAGTGCTTCACTTGGCTTCATTTCTATTTTCTAATATGTTTCCATTTTTAGGACTGGAGGTGTAACTCAGAGGTAGAGAGATTGACCACTGTGATAATAAATGATAATCTTTTGTAAATGAAATTATTTGGTTCTTATCTGCAGAACTGGACAGTACAGATGGTGCCAAGGTCTTTAGTAAGCAACCAGGCAGAATCCAGAGAGTTGCCCGAGGGTCAGGTGTGTCAACAAGAGATGTCCAAGAGCTTCTGACGCAGTATACCAAGTTTGCACAGATGGTGAAAAAGATGGGTGGTATCAAAGGACTTTTCAAAGGTAAGAGGAAAACGCGCGTTATCACTTAAAAGATGAAGTTAAAACACAAAGCATTATTAGGAAAGTCATTGCTGAATTTCTTGTGTAGGGTTTGGGGCTTAACTCAGTAGTAGAGCCTGTCTGAGTTCCTGGGTTCCATCCCAGTACTGAAGAGGAAAGAGAATCTGAAGTTAATATTATAGTCAAGAACCACTAGGAGTTATCATGTGATACATGACTTACCTGTTTTTATAATCAAGATGGTAGACATTAATAGTGAAAGTGAGATTTTCTTTTTTATTTTACATACCAACTTCAGTTCTTCCTCCCTCCCCTTCTGCTGCCCCCCACCTCCTCCCATTTCACCCTCAATCCACTCCTTAGGGAAAGCAAGGCATACTAAGTTGAGACAGGACCAGGCCTTTCCCCCCTGTGTTAAGGCTGAGCAAGGTATTCCACCATAAGGAATGGACTCCAAAAAGCCAGTTCATGTGCCCGGGATAAGTCCTGGTCCCAATGCCATGGGCCCCACAAACAGATCAAACCACACAACTGTTACCCACACTCAGAGGGCCTAGTTGGGTCACATGCAAACTCCTTAGCTGTCAGTCCAGAGTCTGTGAGCTCCTATACTAACTCAGGTCAGCTGTCTCTGTGATTTATCCCATCATGATCTTGACCCCTCCTTGCTCATATGATCATCCCTCCTCCCTCTCTTCAGTGAACTCCAAGCACTCAGCCCAGAGCTTGTCTGTAGGTCACTGCATCTACTTCTGTCAGTTATTGGATGAAGGTTCTGTGATGACAGTGTAGTCACTAACATGATTATAAGGATAGGCCAGTTCAGGCACCGTCTCCACTATTGTTAGGAATGTTAGTTGTGGTTTCCTGGGAATTTCCCTAGCACCAGGTTTCTCCCTATGACCATAATGGCTGTCTCTGTCTCTATCAAAGTATCTCTTTCATTGCTCTCCCTCTCTGTCCCTCTCCCAACTCATCTCAGTCCCTCATGTTCCCATCCCCAATAAACATATATACTATAGAATATTTAGAGAATGTAAGAGTATATAAAAAGTGAACTCCTTTTCATTCCTCAGAGAATCCAACAAATGCTGTTGGAAACAAAAGTCAATGTAACTACTGATTATTTTCCATTTTGTCAAACATTCTTCAAAATATATTGATTAATTGGGTTGGCTATCACATGCTCATACTCCCACCATTCTTGAGACACGAGAAGCAGCAGGAGCATTGCCAGCTTGACCAGCTGCAATTCCTTAAGTAGCTGGGCAAGTGTCAGAACAGTACCAGCAGTAATTGTATTGTCCTCTCTCCCTTCCCTCCTCCTTCTGTCTGTCCCTCCTTCCCTCTCTTTCTAACCACTGACTCCTATTTTAGCAGTGCTTGTATCTTGCAGGCCTCTTAGATCTTTAACTGACTTGTCTGCTTTAGTGTCCTGGTCAGTTTCTAGGCAATTCCATGGAGTCAATTTTGTCTTCTTTGGTTAGAAGTATAATAGACACTTAAGTAAATTTTCTTTTTTTTTCTTTCTTTTTTTTTTTTTTTGAATTAGGTAACATTTTATTTCTTTTTAAGACTGTGGATTAACATAATTTAGGAAATGTTTTAAGTCTTGCAATCAAATTAACAAATCCTCCCATTAAAATAGATCTTTTTACAAATTATACAGTTGACACAAATACAGTATTAGTTGAAAAAGTATTTTCAGGAACACTCTCTATTATCTGATTACTCATTAAGTAAATTTTGTAATGTAGTTTCTAGTTTAATGGTCACATATTTTTCAGTACATTTCCAGTTTTAATTTTAAAAGTTTGTTTCTTTGTGCATGTAATGATTAGAGTTTCGTTGGTGAGTCACCTCTTCCTTGTTCAGTCCCTCAGTTTTTCCTCCCTATTGCTCTGTAATAACATCTTAGTATCCTTGCTTTTCATCTGCAAAGACTGTCCCAAGGTTATTTCTGCTTTCTAATAAATTTCTATTTTAGGGCTAGAGGTGTAGCTCAGAGGTAGAGTGCTTGACTAGCATGTTGAGGCTCTGGGCCCTAGTCCACCACCTCCTCTCCAAAGTTTCAAGTGGGCACAGTGTCTACAATCCCAGCAATTAAGAGGCAGAAGGATATCTTCAAGTTCCACATCAGTTAGGACTTTGTAGTAAGACTTATCTCAACCAACAGAACAAAGCTGCGAATAGTAGTATATACCTTTGATCCCAAGACTCGGGGAGGGAGAGGTAAGCCTGGTTTATAAAGAGAGTTCTAGGACACCAAAGCTACATAGAGAGACCCTGTCTCAGTCAATCAAACAAACAAATAAAAAGACATTTTAATGTAAGCTATGCCTGTTTATCTTTTCCTTTAATCTCTTTTACTCATGCAGTCTTTCCCATGTTGATGCAGCAGTAATCAGCTTAGTACTTCTTCTACTCATTTTTTGTTTGATTGATTTAGTGGGTCTGGGACTCAAACCCAGAATTTCATGCATGTTGTGTAGGTATTATTGCACCAATCTTTATCTTGCTCAGATTTATTTTTTGTTTGTCTTTTTATTCCTGCTGGAATTTATTTTGCTATGTATGTATAGTATAAAATAAAAGGATATTGCTTTTCTGAAGAATTTGACTATTCTAGCCCTCTTTTGATTTAATTTCTATAATGTAAAATAAAATACTTAAATTGATCTGTGTAATGATGGCCCACGCCTTTAATCTCACCACTCAGGAGGTCTTTGATCCCATTATTCAGAAAGGAGAGGCAGGTGGATCTCTGTCTAGCTTGGCTTATCAGTGAATTCCAGTCCAGCCAGAACTAACGCAGTAACACCAATGAAAAGCATTTCATACGATCCTTTATAAAGAATTTGTATTTTTCATCAAAAAGATGTAATTGAGAAAAATCTTAGTAAACTGTATATGATAGTCTATACCACATCAAAAACTAATTAAATTTTTTGTTTTATCAGGTGGTGATATGTCTAAGAATGTGAGTCAGTCACAGATGGCAAAATTGAATCAACAAATGGCCAAAATGATGGATCCACGAGTTCTTCATCACATGGGTAAATACAAAATCCTTGCATTTACCGATTGTAATATACAGTTAAATTTATGAGGGTTGTAGTTTAATGGTAAGACTATTGTAGTGGTTGAAGGAAGATGACCATCTGATTCTTGATTGTTAATCATTCTAGATAAGCAGAAGTTTTTTGAAGACTATGAAGAACTTTGTGTCTGTGTGTCTCTGTGGTTTTTGTGTATATGATGTGTGTGTGTGCTCATGCTTTCTTGCTCAGATAAGATCAAGGACAAACTTCCAGAGTCAGTCCTTGCCTTCTGCCTTGCTGTAGCAGTGTCTCATTGTTTTCGCTGCTGTGCTGTGTGTGTAGTCTAGGCTAGCAGGCCTATAGCCTTGACCTTGTTGAGAGCTGAGATTGCCGATGCACACTGCTGCGTGTAGCTTCCTGCATAGGTTCTGGGAATTTATGTCGTTATCAGACTTGAGCAACTAGCACTTTTGCTCGCTGAACCATCTCCCTAGCTTATAAATAAGCTGAGGTTTTATGTTTTCCTCTGCTGCCATTTGTGTGTATGTACGTGGTGTGTGCGAATATGTGGTGTATGCATTTGTAAGCTGGAACAAGTATTGTGGAGATCATGTCTTCCTCTCTTGCTCTCTACCTTTTTAAATAGTATCTCTAACTGATTGACTTGTCTCTTATTGAGCTAATTTGGTTGCAACTTGCTGTTTCAGCTAGTCTGGATGACTGACCACCAAGTGATCCACATGTCTCTCTCTCCTCCCTTCCTCCCAGGCTTGGAATTTTAGAAACACTGGCCACTGTACACAGCTTTTGTGCAGGGGCTGGAAATCCAAATCAGGTTTTCATGCTTGTGCACCAAATAAGCTCACTACCTGAGGAGCCATCTTCCACGCCCATTTTTTTTTTCTAGTTTTATAATTACTTTATTTTGTATGTTTATTTGGGGATTTGAGGGAGAGGGGTTTGAAACAGTGTCTCACTATATAGCTCTGGCTGCCCTGGAAGTTGGTATAAAGACCAGGCTGGCCTTCACCTGAGAGAGATCCGCCTGCTTCTGCCTCCCGAGTACTGGGATTAAAGGCGTGCGCCACCACTGCCCTCAGTTTCCTTTTCTATAAAGATTTTAGATAATATCTCATCAGGGGATTGTGACAAATAAGTAAGCTGATATATGTGAAAGCATTTAGTATGGTTCTGAGTGCTTAACAAATGGTGAATTCTTTTTCCATAGGTTCTTTGAATCACAGCCCCTATCCCGAATTGATCAATTTTATAAAATGAATTCTTGTTACAAGAAGACTTAGTTTTTGTTTAAACTTCTTGAGTGTGAACAGGAACTATTCCAAGATCTTTTCATGTTTTACCATATTCTTCATGGTAACTTTATGGAGCACATTTTCATTTTTTTTAGATGAAAATAAATCTAATAATACACATTTTAATTTGGTATAGTTTTAAAAGTCTACAGACTAAATTGCTGTCATTTTTTAGAAATGAAGGTACTTTTTAGGCAAAAGCAGTAACCATTTCAGAATCCACATGGTCATGACCTGTTTTAACTCTCTGTTCCTTCTAGGTGGCATGGCAGGACTTCAGTCAATGATGAGGCAGTTTCAACAAGGTGCTGCTGGCAATATGAAAGGCATGATGGGATTCAATAACATGTAAAGAAGATGCCTTAATAGAAACTGACTGGTTGATTATGTTATCTGCTTAGGCCTCAGTTTCCCTCCCTTTTGCAAGTGGGGGAGGATAATGTTCTTGCCTGTCTCGCCCTCTTCCTTCCCTATCATCTCCCTCCTGTCTCCCTTCTGACGGTTGTTTCAGAAGTCATCATATTCCTGCTTTAAATCTTCTGTTCGTTTCACCGTCATAACACTTCTTAAGTTAAACAAATCATGATGTCAAATTTTAGTTCGTGAAGGTTTTTAATTGTCTCAAAAGCCAAGCATCTATAAACAGTCTCGATCAGTAAATTACATGATATTGAAGGAAAGTCTGCAAAATAAACTTCAAGTGATAATTTAAAGGGTCGTTAACTTTCTTTATGGTCTAACGTGGTACCTTCCCCCCCTCCCCCGAAAGTAGACAAAAAGCTGGCAGGTACATTTCGAGGGAGATATGGTAGAAATAATTTAATCATGAATATAGGAAATGTTATTTATTTTAGAATAAAATAATTTATTACAAAAACCTGAGCTTTGCTATTTTAATTAAAATAAAAAATTTGGTTAAGAATTTGGTTACAGTGCATAATGATGTTTTGTATCCACCTTAAATTTTTACATGTTTTTGGAGTCTTATGGTCCTTGATTGTTTTTAAAGCTATTTTTATGTTTCTTACATACTATTGACAAAATTATATTTTAGTAATAGATAATACATAAATTTGCTAATGAGAAAGTAAAACAGTATTGTATATTAAAAATAGTAAGGGCACACAAAGTTGGTTGGGTTATTAGTAACTGTTGCTGCACATGTTCTTGTGGGTGCACTTGTACTTTAGCACATGTGTGAGGTTAGAGGACTTTTTTTTTTTTTTCCCTGTTTTACAGGTCTTGCTCTATAGCTCTGGCTGTCCTGGAACTCACATAGGTCGCCTACCTCTGCCTCCTGAGTACTGGGATTAAGTGTGAGGCACGACACTGGGTTTCAAACACAAATTGGCAAAAGTCAATTCTCATTTCACCATGTGGGACTAGGGGTTGAACTCAGGTCAATCACACTTGGCCCTATGTGCCTTTACCCACAGAGCCATATGTCATAGGCCACAGCTTTTTATAAAACAAAACTGTGTGTGTTCGAGTTCATGCGTGCACATGCCAGGGTACACATTATTGAAAGTCAAGACAACCTCAGGTGCTAGTCCTTGCCTTCTACATTGTTTAAGACAGGGTCTCTTGTTAGTTGGCCTTCACGCTTCTGGGGATTCTCAGTTTTCACCTCCCATCTTGCTATAGACGTGCTGGAACTACATTGCTACCATGTTTACCTTTTGTTAGTTTTTGGAGAAAGGCTCTGGCTGGTCTGGAACTCAATGACAAATCTGCTTCAGCTTCCTGAATGCAGTAATTATAATAAGTTACCTTTTTTTTTTCTTAAAGATTTATTATTTATCAAGTATACAATGTTTTGTTGCATGTATGTCTGAACACCAGAAGTGGTCACTAGATCTCATAACAGATGGTTGTGAGCTACCATGTGGTTACTGGGAATTGAACTCAGAATCTTTAGAAGAACAGCCAGTGCTCTTAACCACTGAGCCTTCTCTCCAGCCCTAAAAGCAGATTTTTAAATTTTTTTTTCAACAAGAAATAAGTATGTGAGGGGGAAACCTGTAAATTACCATTCTTTGAAAAGTATTCTCATAAAGAATGCAGTTCAGCTAGGCATGGTAGTGCTTAGCAAAGCTAGGATTCAGGAAACTGAGACAGGAAGATCAGGAGTTGGAGGCCAGCCTAAGTTATGTAGCCCTTGTCTCAAAAACCAAAAATGTAACAAAAGAATGCAACTGATTTTGTGTTTTGCTTAGGTACAGATATTATAGCTAATAATTATTGTTTAGTAGAGGACTATGATTTTCCTACTGGGCACTGTATTCTGAAAGAATTGCATATTTTGTGTTCTGCAGAATTGGCATAGCAAGGCATAGCTAGAGAAATCTGAGCTAGAGAAAATGCCAGTTAAATTGCACACTACCTTTTCTGGGTATGCGTGTTAGTGATTGTGTTTTCTGCGTATTTTGTCTTGACTGAATAAAAGTAAATGAGATGAACTTTTGGCCATAAAATCCTGAGTACCTTCTGCATGGGTTTTGGTATTTTTATGTTTGATTTGAATTTGTTTTCCAAAACTAAACAGTGGCAAAAGAACCATTAGAGATCAGGATGCCCCTAGGTCAGTATATTAGTAAGGGGTAAGGGTTCTCAAGAGTCACAGAACTTATTAAATAAATCTCCTTGTCTGTCTGTCTGTCTGTCTATGGGATTTATTGGAATGACTTACAGGCTGCAGTACAACATTGACCTGTTGTGAATGGAAAGTCAAGAATCTAGTAGTTGCTCAGTCCCACTAGGCTGGATGTCCCAGCTGTCTTTTGTATTCCCTGGAATCCTCCTATACCAATGGCCCGCAACTTTGCATTTTGATTGATTGTTGTTTCCTGTAATTGGTCTCTATCTGTTGCAAGGAAAAAATTCTTTGAGGGATGAGGACTGCATTTTATCTGTGGGCACAGAACGAATATTTAGATGTAGTTTAAGGTTTGTAACCTGATTTTTTTACATGTCTTCTTTCCTCGGCGACTGGTTGGCATCTCCCAGACCCCATCCTCCTCCCTGTCTTCATTTGGCTTTCCTACTTGGCTCTATCCTGCCTTTCCATAGGCCAAAATAGCTTTATTTATCAGCCAACGAGAGCAGCACATTCACAGCATACAAAGACATCCCACAGCATATAAGAACTAGTTAGGAACAAACCTAAGCTACAGGCTGAGCTTTCGTAATTAGTAAGTCTCTGTCCCATTTTTTTGGGAACTGGCTGGTGGGATCCAGAAAGACTCACTACACTGCAGCAGGGTACTGACAGCTAGGCAATTTTATGCTTTTAGGGTGAAACTAGACTTTATAAGACAGCATAATTATATTTTATTAATGCAAGCCTGTCATGTAAGATTTTGGGGCATTTTTCTTTTTTGAAATGGCCTCATGCACATGTAGTTTTGGCTATCCTTGAACTCACTTTGTAGACAAGATTGGCCTCGAACTCAACAGAGAGCTGCCTGATTCTGCCTCCTTAGTACTGGGATTAAAGGTGTACAGACTGTGTACAGCTGACATATATATCTAATATTTGACAACTCTCTTTTCCTCCAGTTAAATATATATCTTTTAGCTTCACTTTGCTTGAGAGATTCTTATTAGCCTAAAAACAGCAAATTTATCAATACTGATTGGATCATAAATGTTAAAGCAAAAGAGCTAAGAAATTGTATATAGTACCAGCTGCTAAGAGAGAATTGAAGTGTGCCTGGCATTAAGAAATGCCCAAAGCACTTATGATTCATCATCTTATTACTCCACGTGCCCTGTAAACACAAATGCTGTTGTATTGCTTTGAAAAAAAAAAAAAGCACTAAGAAAAAGAGGGAGCTGTGTAATATTCTAAACTTTTGACCAAGAGAATGAAGGAAGGAAAAGAAACAACAGGAACAGATTGCCAAGAGATGCAGGCAATCCTCCATGAGAACTTACAAGTATGATCTAGTCAAAAATTAGAGAATAGTAAGTTATCAGACCTAGAAAAAGAAAAAATCTGGGCAATGGTGGCTCAAGCCTTTGATCTCAGAGCTTGGGAGGCAGAGGCAGGTGGGTTTGTGAGTTTGAGGACAGCCAGGGCTACACAGAGTAACCCTACTTCTAGAAACAGAGAAGTGCCCATCAGGTCAGCAGTTAAAGAATGAGCGCTCTTTCAGAGGATCTGGGTTCAGTTCCCACACGCACAAGGCAGCCATCCACCATCAGTAACTCTAGTTCTAGGGGATTAACATCCTCTTCTGCCTCCAATACATGCAGCCAAGACACCAAACACATTAAATAATATTAAAGGGAAAAGAATTGATATTCCTGATACTTTTGGTATCTTTGTGTAGCCCTGGTGGAACGTTGACCAGGCTGTAGACCAGGCTGGCCTTGAACTCAGAAATCTGCCTGCTTTCTGGTATAGTAAAGGTGTGTGTTACCACTACCTAGCTGACATTTCTGACACTTTTTTTTTTTACAACCTAGAGAAAACAAGGTGGAACAGCCTGTTTGTGGGTATATTTTCTTTTTTAATTTTTTAAAAAAATGTTTCTTTTAGTTGGGTAGTGGCGCATGCCTTTAATCCCACCACCTGGGATCTAGAGTGGCAGGCAGCTGTGGACCCATTGCACGTGGGGGTTGGGAACAGGTCTCTCCCACCCCGGATACATGCTTTTTCCCAGAGATAAACTCATGTCTGCCTCAAGTGAGGAAAGCATATCGCGATTGCTGGTTTTCACATTCTAGGAGTTGGGCTGGCTTGCTGCCCCTGGAGGTTTTAAGTGCTGGGTGTGGCACACGCCTTTGACCGAAGCACTCAGGAAGCAGAGACGAGCGAATCTAGGGATTTGAGGCCAATTTGGTCTCCATAGTTCTAGGCCAGTCAAGGCTACTTAGTGAGATCATTTCTCGAAAAGCAGAAAGGAAGGCGTGCTCCTTAAAAGATAAAAAGGAAATGAGAATTATTGTTACATATGATTTCAACCTTTACTTTGTTCCTGGCAAGATAAAGGGTAGTAATCTCAGTTGTTATCAAAATGGTATAAGAAACAATTGCATATTTTTGATACTTATATGATAGAAAATTGGAGAATGAGTTTCATAGTTGATGTGTGCTTGAAAATTTTATAAAATTTTAATCTAGTTATTGTATTGATAGAAATAGTTTATGAGCTTTCTCTGAGATAAGACATTTATTATGATTTTTAAAGATCAGTAATAGAATCCTTGAGAGAATTATATTGTATATGTGTGTGTGTGTGTATATATATATATATATATTTTTTTTTTTTTTTGAGATAGAAGATCTTGTTATATTGCCAGACTGGTCTGAACTCCTAGACCCAGAAGACCCTCCTGCCTCATGCTTCTGTGTAGCTAGCACTATATGTATAGGTGTCATGGTGCCTAGCAGCACTGAAGTTCAAATCCTGGCCCTGCTCTTTATCACATCACGTGTGCTGTTGAGCAGATTAACCTGTGTCACCTGTTCTCATCTGTGAGGAGATCATTAAAGTGTTAGAGTTGTTCTAAGAAAGAAGCATTAATACAAGAAAAAACTTCAATAGGGTTGGTATATTGGCCTCCATAAACAAAACCACTGCTTTTTAATTTTCTTTTTGCCTGAAAGTGAGCAAAAATGTATTGTCATATTTCTCTTGTGTTATGTTTTACTCATTTGACTTTTTGAGGGGCCCACCCCGCCCCCCAGCTTCCAAATAAATCCCACACAGAGGCTATTAGTTATGAATGCCAGGGCTTTTCTTAAATTTACCTGTGTACCTTTGGCCTCTGGGCTTTTACCATTCTCTGACTGCATAGCTGGTCCCTAAAGTCCTCTTGTTCACCTGTTGCTCATTGTTCTCCCTCTGTTTACACCCTCTGCCTGGCAGCCCCACCTATCCTTGCTCCTGCCTCGCTATTGGCCGTTCCTGTCTTTATTAGGCCCACCAGGTGTTTTAGACAGGCACAGTAACACAGTTTCATAGAGTTAAGCAAATGCAGCGTAAACAAAAGTCACACAACTGAAAATAATATTCCCCAACACTCTTGGGTTTCATCATCACCATCATCAGTTGCGGGGCTGGGATTAAATCCAGACATATGCTGGGCAAGCGCTCCACCCCTGAGCTTTATCCCTTAACCTTGTGTGTCATATCTGATGAGAACATACCCACCTTAAGAAAAACATGCTGCTGAATAGGTAGGATAACTTGAAAAATAGCCCCAACTAAATGTATACACATTCAGGCTGGAGAGATGGCTCAGTGGTTAAGAGCACTGCCCACTTTTCTAAAGGTTCTGAGTTCAATTCCCAGCGACTACATGGTGGCTCACAACCGTCTGTAATGAGATCTGGTGCTTCCTTCTGGACTGCAGGCCTGCAGGCAGGCAGAATACTATATACACACAAAAAAAAAAATACATACACATTCACTCAAACATACACATGCACGCACACAGAGCTGAGAAAAAGTCATGGGAACATTGTGTTTGATGAATATTCCTGATTTTCAGTTCTTGTTCAGCCTTATTTTCCTGGTTTCACACAGTGGATAGATCCGGATTTGTCTTTATAGCTCTGTGTGCACCAAGTTTCAAGAAAAAGTATGTTTTCCAGGAGTTTTTTTTGGTCCATGCTCCAGTTTCCTTTAATGACAGTGTGAAAGGAGAAATATTTTGGCGTGTGACTTCATTGCCTACTTCCATTAGTTGAGCTATGACAGTTTGGAAATGACTATAAATGCTCAAAATAAGCCGCTGGGGTTTCTTCAATATTCTGTTGCTTCGAATAGTTGATTTATAATAAATTGTCTTTCAATTGTATGTGTTAAAATCTGCTATTTTAAGGAAATATTTCCAGTTTATTGAAATATAACTTACATTTTGAGTTTTTAGTAAACATGGTTGTTGTAAACTATGAAAACAATTCTAATTCAGCAGTGAAAATTGTAATTTAATGTTTGTTACTAACTTGCTAAATACCATGTGTTTATAGACACCTACATTTTAATAGTAATGATTGTTGATCGCCGCCATGGCAGTAAAAGGGAAGAGATTTTATACATGGAACTGTGTCATTTATTGGCCGATTTACAGACGTAACTATTGGCTCTTATTTCCAATCTACCACAGTTTGTTTTGTTGTTTGGGACTGTTTGAACCCAGTCTTTATGCCACCATATTGAATCAGATCATGAAATAACTCTTTTACTTCAAGCAAATTAATTTGGTTGTATTCATAACAGTTTTTCTAGTGAAGATTTAAGGAATTGTACTTTGTGCTTAAAGGTTTTTGTTATTGTTTGTAGATTTCCGTAAGGATAGGAAGTGTAGGAGAATATGGGTCAGAGTGAGGAGAGGAGCGCACTGTAGAGAACCATCACGTGAGGATGTTAGGGCCTCGCCTGCTGCTGCCATTCTGAGTAACAGGCATGCCGTTGCTTTGGGAAATATTTCTGAATTGCGACTGGCATGAAAACACAATTTAAAACTATCAAATGAGCCGGGCTTGTAGTCCCAAGACTGAGAGGTAGGAAGATCCTGGGTTTGAGGCTAGCCTGATAGACATTTGTAAAATATATGTTCGTGGAAAGCTGAGGAGTCTGGGCTCTAAAGAATCACTCATCCTCTACATGGCCCATTCCTTACAAAATGGCGTGTGGAATGAAAGACCCACTGGTGAATTTTGCCTAGTATGCTGGGAAACAGGAATATTAATTATTTACTTTAGGATATTACTTAGGATTAATTATTTACGTGAAAAAGGGGCGAGGGACTTCGGATCATCACGTTCTATGGCCAAAATGTGTATTATTTTTACAAACATTATTTGAGACAGGGTCTCATGTAGTCCAAGATGGGCTCAAGCTCACTGTCAATAGAGATGTCCTCTTGACTGTCCCCCTGCCTCTTAGGAGTGTTGCAGTTACAGGTGTGAACCACTATGCTGTACTATATATTTTTTTGACTTTGTACGTATTGCTGAAGATGATCCTGTTAATAAAATGCTATTTACCTGGAGATGCTTCCACTAGCGTAATGTCGAAGTATGTAGTAAGTTAAATACCTCAGCAATCTTTGTGTCACTTGCCTCCAATCCCAGTACACAGGAAATGGAGGAAAATTGTAATTCAAGTTCACCGTCTATATAGGGAGTTCGATGCCAGCCTGGGTTACATGAGCCCTTGCCTCAAAGAGAAACCGACGAAGTCTTGTAGTAATCATTGCAATTATGATTTCTTTAATTTGGTTGAACACTTGGAAAAATAAAGTGTCCCCCCCACATCTCTTTTTATACACAGTCCTATAATAATTAAAATGTCCCTATTTTCCAGCATACTGTAAGCAAAATTCACACAGATGGGGGCTTTTATTTCAAGGACATTTCGTGAGGAATGAAACCCGTAACAGAAGCGGTGCGTTTTACAGCTTTAGAGCGCACACTCAGCTGTCCACACGCACGCCCGTAGTTCTGGTTTTACCAGCTCAGAAACTGGTGTGTCGGGTCCCCTCCCGGTCCGCTGAGGGGCCGCGGTCGCGGTGATTGCGTCCTGTGCAGGTGGGGCGGTGACCGGCGCTGGCCACGCCCCCCGGCTCCGCGGAAGCGGCGGAGGTCCCGCCCCGCGCCCGCAGTCCCGACGCGCCTTCGAGGGAAGGGTGCGCTGGGTGCTGCGGCCCGGCGGCTAGGGCGACAGGGGGAGCCTCCGTGCGGGCGGTGGGAACGTGCCTCGGATCACCCACCCTCCGTGTCACCGCTGCACCGGCCGGCGCTGACGATGGACCGAGAGCCGGGCCGCGCGGCGGCTGGAGAGACCGAGGCGGCGGCCGCCGCGGCGTTCGGGGACGCGACGCGGCAGGTAGGTTGGCGGCGAGGGGCATTCGTTGCCCCCGGTACAGATCTCCTCCGGACATTTCGGGGTTTCTCTCGGTGTCCTCGTTTTGCTCGGACAAGGAACGTCTGCCGAGGAGGGGCGCCGCGGCCTCCGCCGCCCGGGCTTTTCTGGGTGACGCTCCAGCCACCGGTTGCGAGCGCGAGAAAACAGGCGTGTCCCGGAAAGACTGTCCGTAAAGTGGCTGGAATTCAGGGGCGGCAGCCCTCGGCCGCTCGGTCTGCGGGGTCGGCCTGGCGGTGGCGAGGGACCAGGGATTAGTGAATAACATCGCACCATAAGCATGCACTGGGCTGTTAGCTCTCTCTACTCTTTCCAGCCAGCCCAGGGCCCAGATTCAGCAACTGCCGCCTGCTCACGAAAGGTAGCTTGATCTGGACCAACCCCTCACTGAAACTTTTAGTCTTCAGTTCACCTAATCCTCTTATTAATGTCTGGAGATGGGTGTTATCCCCCGTTTACGGATAAGATGATCTGCACAGCCCCACACAGACAGGAGCTAACGGCAATCGTGAATTACAAGGGGAGTTTGTCAACGGCTACCTTAAGACAGTAAAATAATTCTGTGATGCTAACTTTAATATATTTACTCCTTTGCATAAAACATTTCAACGTGTAAGTACTAAAAATTACTAATGAAGTGTTTTTACATTCTTTTAAAATTTTATTTATAATTGGGTGGTAGGCGCTCAGCCTGTTGCACCAAATGCTTTTATTCCTTGAGCCATTATTTTCTCCATACTGTCTCAAATCCGGAAAACAGTTGTGAGTGGCCACATTGTAAACCCAAATTGATCGCTAGTGGCTGGTGGTTGTTGTCGCCGTCACCACTGGTTTAAAAGAAATTGCCTTAAAACCTACTTCAGGGGACTGGAGAGATGGCTCAAAGGTTAACAGCACTGACTGCTCTTCCAGAGGTCCTGAGTTCGATTCCCAGCAACCACGTGGTGGCTCACAACCATCTGTAATGAGATCTGGTGCTCTCTTCTGGCCTGAGGGCATACATGGAAGCTGAACACTGTACATATTAAATAAATCTAAAAAAAAAAAAAACCTCAATTAACTTTAAAAAAAAAACCTACTTCAGGGGTATATGTAATTTTCGCTAGTAAAAACTTTAAACTACTTCTTCTGAGAAAGGTGCTTTTTCAGTAGCTTCGTTTTTGAAAATAAATACTTGAATGTTGGCCAGGACACTTCTGAAGTGTGGTTCGACGACGAGTGTGTCGTCACTCCATGTTGTAATGTGCTAACAAAACCTGCCCTACGCGAGCATCCCTTCCTTTGGGATCTTACCCTCACCCCTTGCTATGCAGAAGGTGGAACCTGTAAGTAGGTCGGATGGTCTGGAAACAGTAGGCCCCGCTTGTAAGTCCAACACTTAGGAGGCCTAAGGAGGATTGGCACCCACCGGTGTGACGGCATCCTGGGCCGGCTGCAGTGGGACGCGGTTGAGAGCAGACTCGCCCTGTGGCGCGGCTGTCTTGAGCTGCACCTCAGGAGTACAGTCCGGGGTGGACTTCCCATCTCGCACCGCTCTCCTGCTTTTATGGCTGCGGCTGCGCTCTCACACTGCTTCAGCTTGCCCCAGCCGCAAAGGAAGAGTATCAGTACTCAGACCGCTTATTTCTTACTTCAGGGCGGCTTCCTGCTTTGGATTAATAATACTAAATTGTAGCCGAGCGGTGGTGGCGCACGCCTTTAATCCCAGCACTCGGGAGGCAGAGGCAGGAGGATCTCTGGGAGTTCGAGACCAGCCTGGTCTACAAGAGCTAGTTCCAGGACAGGAACCAAAAAGCTACAGAGAAACCCTGTCTCGAAACCCCCCCCCCAAAAAAAAAAAAAACTAAATTGTGCTAACTTTTCCTGGGGAGGCGCAAGTACACCTCCAACCACCCCAGATGGCCATCAAGGATACCCCAAAATACAAGTTCATCACAGTCCATCTCGGTGAGGCCGTGAGTTTATTGGGCTTTCTTACAGAGCATGGATGAGTTACTGACAGGAGCATGGGTGACCCCAGACAGCTGCATCTCCGTCTCGCACCACCCCATCATGGCTGGTGACTTCATGGATTCCCTCATTTAATCCATCTTTCCTTTCTGTATAGTCTTGAATCTCCCCAAATCACCTGCAGTTGGGAGAAAGGAATGATGGCAGCTAAGGACCTCCCAGCCTTCCCTTCAGAAGTGCTGACAGTTCTTCACCGCTCCCAGCCTCCCTCAGGACCTAGACACATCTGTATTATGCTTTCGTTGCCAGGACTCCGGCTCATTCCAAGATGGCGACTTGTTAACCTTAAGAGAAAGAAAGTGCCAGACCACAGTGTTTTCATGTGTGGGCCCACATGTGCGCTGGTTCCTGAGGAGGCCAGGAAGGATGCCTGGGGCGAGGTTTCAGGCAGTGGTTGAGCTACCTGACACAGTTGATGGGAACTGAATCCTGGCCCGTTGAGTAATAGTAGTAAGTGCTCTTAACTGTTGAGTCATCTCTCCCGCCCCCATTTTTATAGTCTCTGTTAAAAAAAAAAATAAGGATCTTCACAAGTAAAGGCTGTGGAGGAAAAGGTAAACCTCACAGGGGTGCCCCTTAGCCTTTTCTTTCGGTGCCCACCCCACAGACGACAGAAGTGTTTCTGTGTGTGCACTACACTGCTTCCTTTTCAACACAGACTCTCGTCATGGATAGAGACTCCTGGAATTTACCCGGTTGTTATTTTTTTAATCTTACATTCTTGAGGTAAAAACACCTCCGGGAATTCCCCGGGTTTGCCCAGATTGAGGAAGAGGTCTCTGAGAAGCCATTGGTGAGCTGGGAGGAAGAAGACTGCAGACGTCTTGTATTCCTAGTTACAGTAGAGAAACTCCACCTGGGTGTGGGGAGTCACACCTGTGATCCTAACATGTGGGTGTCTGAGGCAGGAGGATTTCTGTGAATTTGAGGCCAGCTCAGTCTGCATAATGAATTGTAGAGTAGCCTTGGCTACAGAATAAGACCCTATCTCAAAAAAAAAAAAAAAAAAAAAAGAGAGAAAAAAAGAAAAGAAAAGAAAAGAAAAGAAAACACAAACAAAAAAAAAAAAAAAAAAAAAAAAGAGAGAAAAAAAGAAAAGAAAAGAAAAGAAAAGAAAAAGAAAAAAGCCCCACCCAAAGTCCCATGAGGGAAGGAGCAGAAACAGTAGACTCCATTCGGGTTCTCAGCCAGGCCACCTAGGATCGGATGTGATATTTTACATAGACTCTTTTCTGAATAGACTTTTAGCAGAATCTCAGCCTCGGTCCCACTGAGGAGCTCAGGTTTCTGCTCTTCATTTATTTAGCACCTCTGTTACTAGGCAGAGGTTCTTCTCTTACTGTGCTGGGGCTGTTGTCAGCCAGAGGACAGGGTACCTGCCCATGTTACTGGGAACCTGCTTGAGGAAGGTGACAGAGTTTATTTTAAAAGAAGGCCTGAGTGTTGTGGGCATCTACAAAAGACAGTTGCTATTAAAAGCCCAGTAAAGTATTCTCACGTAAAGGTTTAGTATCTGTAAGAAATGAAATGTCTGAAATAGTCAGAAAATAGTTTGTATTTATAATTGTTGAAAAATTTGTTCCAAGTTATTTTTTGGTTGTTTTTTCCTGGTGATAACTCCCTTCACTGCCCTGTTCCCCATGTTCAGGTTGGAAGCACACTCATGTCATGACACACACACACACACAGACATATAAATAAACTTTGAAATTAAGGAGCGGGAGAGATGGCTCGGCAGTTAAGAGCACTGAGTGTCTCATAGATTTGTTGCAGACCAGGAGCCGGATCCAGGCACTCAGCCGTGTCATGCTGAGTTTTACTGGCATCTAGCCATGTTCACTCATCATATAGTGTCCATATATGCGGTTTCTCTCTGCCCGCTTTGCAGAGTTCATTATGAAACATACTAGCTGGGCTGCAAAATGTAAGATATTACTACTCTGCCTTTACACAAAGTTTGCTTAAAATGATCGGGCGAAAATTTGAGATGTACTGTGTCCAAAACAATGGTTAATTTTATTCTCTGGGTGTTTGGTCTGCATGAATGTCCGTGTGCTTGCTGCTGCAGAACCCAGAGAGGATGTCAGAGTCCCTGGATCTGGAGTTCAGGTGTTTGTGAGTTGTCATGTGTGTACCTAGATCCTCCTAAGAGGAGCAAGGGCTAAGCCTCTCCACGTCTCTCTTTTGTTTGATCTTTAAGAAAGGATCTCTTGTAGGTCAGGCTGGCCTAAAATTTACTGTGCAGTGGAGGCTGGCCTCCTGGCTCTTCTTCCTAAATGCTGAGATTCTAGGCTTGCACTACCATATCTGTCTTAAATCTTTTATATGAAATGAGATAATTAGACAAGTCAAATGCTACTAAAAATTAACATACCAAGAATGTTACTCAAAATTTGGTTTTATACTTAATGTAGTTTTGGTACTGCAGAAAACACTGTGAATCATTTTTGGGCTTTCTCTTTTGTAGGTTTTAAAAATTGGCAAAAGTCAGGATTAACAAATTTTATGATAGTTTTTATGATTTAGATAAGACAAGTATGACAACTTGAGTTCCATCCCTGGAACATACTTTTTAAAAATAGTTTGTAATTCTAGCACTGGTGAGGCAGGGACAGGTGGGTCCCAGGGCTTGCTGGCCAGTCCGCTCTTCTTGGAGAGTTCAGGGCCAATGAGAGCCCCTGTCTTAAAAAATAACAATGACGGCCAGGTGGACACCACGCTTTTAATCCCAGCACTCAGGAGGCTGAGACAGGTGGATCTCTGTGAGTTCCAGGACAGCCAGGGCTACACAGAGAAACCCTGTCTCAAAAAACAACAAAACAAACAAAAAAGTAAAAACAAAATAGAAAAAAAAAATGATGGAATGATGGATGACACCTTTGGTTGTCCTTTGGTTCTACCTGCAAACAAACACATTTATCACCCATCCCAGCCCCCAGACACACACACACACACACCTGCACTTCCCAAACTGAATAATCCCACTACTCAGTTGATGGATAAAAAAGGATCAAAATTATATAATTTCACAATTATACTCAGCTACATGGCAAGTTCAAAGCCAGCCCAGACTAAACACATTCTCAGAACAAAAACAAAGCCCGAGTAAATAATTCCCTCATAATGAAATTTGAGTGTGTTTAGAATTCCATACATAAGTAGTTTTTGTTTGTATTGTATTTTGGTTTTTGTTTCAGAGACAGGGTCTGTGTAGCCTGACTGTCCTGAAACTCACTCTGTAGACCAGGCTGGCCTCAGAACTCAGAGATCTGCCTGCTCTGCCTCCAGAGTGCTGGAATTAAAGGCTTGCGCCACCACACCGGTCTCCTGTAAGTAGTTTTGAACTTTGTAGATCTTTGTTAAAAAAAACTGTTGCCACATCTATACTGATGATCACGTTATCTGAAAGTTAGGTGTAGAACACTGAAGGCTTTTCAGATTTTATTTGGCACAGTGTGTAAAATTCTCCCTAACCCCCCAGGCTGGAGAGATGGCTCAGCAGTTAGGAATTCTTGTTGCTCCTCCAGAGAGGGTGGTGGATTTGGTTACTAGCACCCCCATGGTGGCTCACAACCATCCATAACTCCCAGTCCAGGGGTCCAATGTGGGCCAGGCACACTTGTGATACACATACATATTATGCAGGGAAAACACTCATGTATATAAAAATAAATCTGAAAAAGAAGTTTCCCCCATGTTAAATACCTTCTCCACAGGAGCCCTTCATCTCTGTAGAGACTTACTGAATTTTGACACCTTCATGGCCTTCAAAGGATTTAGGATTCCCTAAGTTTGTATAATTTTTTAAAAATTGTGAAGGATTTGTCTAGTTTCTTTGGCCTTTAAAATAAAGCAAATGGGCTGAAGAGATGGCTCAGAGGTTAAGAGCACTGACTGCTCTTCCAGAGGACCCAGGTTCAATTCCCGGCACCCACATGGCAGCTCACAACTGTAACTCCAAGATCTGACACCCTCACACAGACATGCATGCAAGCACAACACCAATGCAAATAAAATGAAAAATAAGTGCATTAATTAAAAAATAAAGGCCGTATCTGTTAGCTGCTGGTGAAAGAAAGACCCACTCAGAGCCCTCTTCACTCTTTCCCTCCTCTAGATGAGCAGTGAAAGGGGTTTTGAGAACGTGGAGCTGGGAGTCATAGGGAAGAAGAAGAGAGTTCCGCGGAGGGTCATCCACTTCGTTAGCGGAGAAACCATGGAGGAGTACAGCACCGACGAGGATGAGGTCGACGGCCTCGCGAAGAAGGATGTGCTGCCCACTGTTGACCCGGTGCGTGTGCTGCTGCAGGCTGGGCTTGAAGGTTTGCTCCTTGAACGGTGGATGGAAAGGACCATTTGAAGTTGAAATCCACTACCATCCGTTACCATCTGGGGAAAAACATTGTTTTTTTACACAATCCGGATGGGAGTATTTCCAACATCTCAATAGCCTACACCAGTTGTGTGTCCCTGGATCAGGGCTCTTGATCAGTGTGAATTCATGCCTGATTCTCGTAATCATTATTTGAATCCTGGTCACTTTCAGTTCACGGAAAGGCGTGTCCTTCAAGGGAGTGAAGTCCATTGACCGCACGTTTACTGTGGGCCCCTCTGAGAGGTTCTGGTGTGGATGCTTGTCATGGGGCAGTGGCTTGTGAACTGTTCGCTAGTGGGGAGATAGGCAATAAACAAATAAATGTTCTGTGATTAACCAGGCTCTCAAAAGTGCTAGAAATGAAATAAAGCCTAGAAACACATTTAAAAATTATATTTAAGACATGCTAATTTTTATAAGATTTAGTTTGTAAATTTTTGGCTATTAAAAAACATCAATCCTAGCTAGGTGGTTGGCAGTGCACGCCTTTAATCTCAGCACTCAGGCTGCAGAGGCAGGCGAATCTCTGTGGTTCGAGGCCTCATGTACAGAGCTAGCTAGTTCCACGACAGGCAAGGCTACAGAAAGAAACCCTGTCTCAAACCTCCCAACCCCCCCATTCCAAATTCTCTAGTACAGTATGCTCAATGTACAATATGCTCAGAGTAGCCAGACATGTTGAGCATTAGTGGTGATCCAGATGGTGGAAAGTTGTCTGGGTGAATGTTCCTCCTACCTCTGCCTCCCGAGTGCTGGGATTAAAGGCGAGCACCACCACCACCCAGCTATATCCATGGACTTAAAAATAATTGTCAGGTAGGAGGTGGAGGCAGGAAGATCTGGAGTTCAAGACCAGCCTCAGCTATATAGCAAGTCTGAGGTCAGTCTGGGCCTGTCTCAAAGGAAAGAAAATAAAGTTGTCTCAAAAGTTACCCAGTATCTACATAGAAACAAAGTGTCTCGTTGTCATAGAAAGCAGGAATCCGTACTTCCTATGGATTCAGACTTTTAAAAAGAGCTTTGTTGAACCCCTGCTTCCATGCACACAGGTTCACCTGTTCAGGTATAATTTAGTAGTTGACATATCCACAGATCCGCAGTCACAGCCAGGGTCAGGTTAGCAGTTTACGTCACCTTGACCAGCTTTGTTTCACTTTCTGCCCTCTACTTCCTGCCTCCTTCCTGGCAGTGGCTGATCCTCCTGTCCATAGATAGGTTTCCCTGTTCCTAGCAGACGTGTGTCCTTCCTGACTGTCTCCTTTCATCTAGCTTGAGGTTTTCAAGGTCCATTTGTGTTATAGCATCTGTTGGTACTTTGTTCCTTTTTATGAGAGTATTATATTACGTAATATCCAAATAATAGTTTATTGTGCGAATATACCGCCTTTTTCTCATTCCTCTGTCAGTCAGTGGAAATTCTGGTTGTTTATGCCTTCAGGTCACATGATCATTGCGCTGTGAATACAGGCTTTTGTGTCACCGTGTTCTATGTCCGGGTGTGTGGTCAGGAGTGGAGTGCTAACTGTTTGACAGCCGAGGAACTCCGTCCAGTCACTTCATGGTGGCTGCATCATTTTTCATTCTTTTAAAAATTTTCCTTTTTAGAGTTATTTATTATGTATACAGTGTTCTGTCTGCATGTGTGCCTGCAGGCCAGAAGAGGGCATCAGATCTCTTTACAGATGGCTGCAAGCCACCATATGGTTGCTGGGAATTGAACTCAGGACCTCCAGAAGAGCAGTCAGTGCTCTTAACCTCTGAACCATCTCTCTAGCCCTTAAATTTTTTTTTTTAACTTTTACCTTTATTTTCTGTGTTTGTGTGTTTTGCCTGCCTGAGTGTTTGTCTATGTACCATGTGTGTGCAGAGGCCAGAAAAAAGTGTCTCCTGAGTGCTGGGATTTAAGATGCGTGCTTCCACACTTGGTTAGAGATGTAATTCTTCTCTTTATTTTTCAAGTTTTATGGTACCAGCATGGACACGGAAAGTCCCAAGTTCAAGGCCAGCTTAGATGCCATAGTAGTTCCAGGCCAGGCTAGGCTGCTTAATAAAGCTGGCTGTGTATAGTTTGTACATTCAGGCAGCCTGTAGCCCAGGTTTGTCCAGAATTCAAGGAGCTCTCCTGCTTTGGCCTCTTAAGTGCTGAGGTTACAGGTGTGCTCAGAGTCGCAAGCAGCCACATCTGTTCTGAATTAGTTTTCTGTATGATACAGATAGGGGTCAGACTTGGTACTCTGCCATGTGGTTTTGCAGATGTCACAATATAACTCAGAAAGTCTGCTTTCTCCCTCTGAGAGTGTCTTAGTTTTCCATTGCTGTGAAGAGACACTATGACCACGGCAACTCTTATAAAGGAAAACATTCAATTAGGGCTTGCTTTTAGTTTCGTGGGTTAGTCCATTATCGTCATGGTGGGAAGCATGGTGGCACACAGGCAGACACGGATGTAGCGTGAATTCTAATTGTTCTTAATAAAAACCTGGAGTCAGATATTAGGAGGTGAAAGCTGAGGGCTTGTTTGCTTTCTCCTCTTTTGCAGATTGTTTTGACTGTTCTAGGTCCCTTAAAATACTGTGTGGTGGGCACTGCAAGGTTCAGTTCCCAGCACCCACATGGCAGCTACCAGCTGTCTGTAACTCCCATGATCTGACACCTCCCGCAGACACGCATGCAGGCAAACTACCAATGTACATAAAATAAGAATAAGCAAATTATTAAAAAAAAATACTGTGTGAGTTTTAGAATTAGTTTTTCAGTATCTGAAGAGAAGGCAGTGAAGATCATGTTGCCTCTGAAGGTCTGCTTAGGGCATTGGTTCTCAGCCTGTAGGTTTCGATCCCCACAAAGGTTACATAGCAGACGTTTACATTAGAACTCATGAAAGGAGCAAAATGGTTGGGGTCACTATAACATGAGGAAGTGTATTAAAGGGCGCAGCATTAGGGAGGTTGAGAACTATTGATTTAGGGAGTATGGCCATATTATTACCCACAGAGTTGTTTGAAAATCGAAGTCTTGAGGGGGAAGACAAAAGACACATTTTTAGAGGAAAAAAAATGTGGGATTTTACCTGTAAACTAAAACCCTTGAAGACCCACAGTGAAGTCCCAGCTGGGTGCATCTGAGATGGGGGTGGTGACATGGCTCTGGGGAGACCCTTGAGTCACCTGTGATTTTGGCTCAGCAACATCCATGTCCAAATTTTGGGCTGGGTAAGCTCCTTCTGCGAAACTGTGGTGACGACAGGTGCCGCCCGCCTCCCCAGGCAGAGCTGGGTTCTTGGTAATCCTCGCTTCAGTGCTGGCTGTTACTGTCCTAGAAACAACTTCAGGAGAGCTGTCCAGTGAGACCGTCTGTGTGTGTATAGGTGTGTGTGCATGCTCACGTGTGTGCTGGTATGCCTATGTATGCATGTGTTGTTCTCCAGAGCTGCTTGCCTTGTTTGAGAAAGGATTTTTCATCGGGATCAGGGCTTGGGTGGTGAGCCCTGCAGGCCACCTGTCTGCTGTTGTGCTGAAATTACCAGCAGGTGCTGCATACCTGGGTCTGTATGCTTGGGTCTTTTCTGAGTGGTTTCTTTCTCGTACAACCTGGTATATACTATAGAAACTTCACATTACATGTTATAAAAATTATGCCAGGCATGGTGGCACATGTTTTTATGCCTAGAACTCAAGAGACAGGTGGATCTCTGTGAGTTTGAAGTCAACCTGGTCTACATAGTGAGTTCCAGGACAGCTATGGTTATTTAGAGAGTCCCTGTTTCAAAAAACAAACAAACACCAACAACAAAAAGACCCTGAAACAAAAGGAAGTTGGTTCAGTCCCTTTTATTCTGCCATTGTTCTGCTAACTGTAAATCAAAGTCAGAGTGTCTTAAACAGAGGCCTTAGAGTAACCCTCATCCCCAAGAGCACCCTCTTGCTGTCAATCTAGACAGTTCCAGATGTGAGCCATGGAGTCAATAGGAATAGGTAGCGCTTACTTAATAATGGATTATCTTTGCAAGGAGGAAGCTACTTCTGTGTCTTATCTTCAAAACATTTTTTTAAAAATTTTTAGTTTATACGTATGGGTGTTTTGTCTATTCATTCACCAAGAGTGTCAGATACCCTGAAACTGGAGTTACAGATAGTTGTAAGCCACCATGTGGGTGCTGGGAATTGAATGTGGGTCCTCTGGAAGAGTAGCAAGTGCTCTTAATCACTGAGCCATCTCTCCAGCCCCTGTAAGGTTTTAAAATATATACACATAATATATGTGCATATATAATATGCATATGTTTGTTATATACTATATATGCATGTATTCTATAACATGCATATGTTATAATTAGATATGACATACATATATATGTATATGTTATACCATAATAGATACATATATTACGTATACACACAGCATATATGTATACATATATACATACACACACTCTTGTATATGTTGTGGTGGGGCATGTGACTAACACAGTACATGTGGAGGTCAGAGGACAAACTTGTAAGACTCATTTTTTTCCACTGTATGGGTCTCTAAGATCAAACTTAAGTGGTCAGGTTGGGCACCGAGTGCCTTTATCTGCTAAGCCACCTCACTCATTTGTTTTTCCGTATACTCTGTGTGGGGGAAAGGGGAGAGGGATACTCATTTGTGCGCTGCATATGGAAGCCAGACAGAGATCAACCTCAGATGTTGTTCCTCGGGAGTGAGGGTCTCTCTCTGGGACCTGGAGCTTGCTAACTGGATAGGCTGGCTGATCAGTGAGCCCCAGAGTCCTACTGTCTCTCCTCGGTGCTGGGATTACAAGTGCAGGCCACTAGGCTTGGCTTTTTTCATGGGGTCTGGGAATTGAACTCAGGTCCCAGGCTTGCATGGCAAACGCTTTGCCAGTTGCGTTATCCCTTCACCCCCAGCAGACCTGCTTTCATCACAAGATGAGCTCCGTTCGGTCTTTTCAGAGACAGCATCCTCTGTAGCCCAGATGCCTTGGAAGTTGATAGACGAGGCTTGCCTCACACCTAAAATGCTGTTATTCTGGCTATGCCTTCCAGGTGCTGGGATAAAACTATAGGTTTGCACATCCGACTCTGCTCAGTCTTTAGACGTGTTCTTGGTTGGCCTTTTAATGCCTTTATAATCACAAATATATCTCCACTAAAAAGATTATGAACAAATTTCTCTTTCTCCTTGAAAGTAATTTAAGAACAAGTATTAATGTATTCAAATACAGGCTCTATATAAACAAAATTTCCGTTCAGTGAAGCATGTCTGCAGTGTCAGTCTGTCAGTAAGGACATCATTATCTTAGGCAGCCTTCACACAAGCGAGAGCCAAGATTTGTTTGCTGTAAGAAGCATTCTGCCAGCGGCCTTTGCCAAATGCAGTAAACTGTCTCAGGGTGTGTGCTCTAGTCCCTTGATTGTCCTTTAGGAGAAGAAAGCAGCCGGCTGTGATGCTGCACGCCTTTAATCTGCACTCAGGCAGCAGAAGTCAGCAGGTCTGTGTGAGTTCTAGGACAGCCAGAGAGCTTCAGAGTGAGACCCTGCCTCAAAGAAAGAAAAGAAAAAACAAACAAACAAACAAACAAACAACCCAGCTCTTCCTTCCAGTTGTTTTCGCCACCGGTAGTCCACTTGTTGTGCCCTTATTTACCGTAGTTTCTCCAGCAGAGTTTTCCTGCTGTAATGTTACATGTTACATGGTAGGCATGCCCACAAGTTTCTTTCTGTGGATACTGCACCCTCTTGGATGTGCTTTGAAGAATGAAGACATTGCAAGGCAGGAGAAAGGCTGGAGAGTTTGTAGGCAGCACAGACTGAGTTCCATTGCCATTCCATTGCTGAATCTGCTTTTGGTCCTTCTGTGGGTAAAGGTGGTGGAAATTATGTGGAATAATTGTGGAATTTGGATATAAACACCTAGGTTTTTGTCGGACTGGACTTCTGCCTGTGTGCTCTGAAGATAGTGGCGATGGAGGACATTGCTAACCTGACTTTCTTGTTGCAGACAAAGCTTCCCTGGGGCCCCTACTTATGGTTCCACATGCTTCGGGCCGCCACCTCTACCCTCTCAGGTATCGCGCTTCTTTGTGACTATCCTGTGATTGCCGTAGTAAGTTCTTCTCACGGGAGCTTTACCAAGTGGGATGCTCCTGCTAAAGAAGAAACAAACTAGGGAACTACTTTGTTCTGGAGTAGCCAGCTAGCATTGAAAAATACTGTCTAGCTTGTACAAATGTTCTTCAGCTTAGAGTTGTGTTAAGAAACACACCAGGGCCAGCAAGTTGGCTCAAGCAGGTAAAAGTGCTTGCCACCAAACTGACAGGCAGATTTGATCCCTGGAAACCCTGTCAGGGAAGAACTTATTTCTGCTGAGTTGTCCTCTGACCTCCACACAATACGCTGCCTCCCTAAGTATAGTAATAAAAGCCACGCCCGGAAAGTGACACCATTAATGTAGACACGATTGTCATGTTTTGAACCCTGTTACTGCCTGTTCTGTTACTTTACCATTTGGTTTTCTACTGCTGTTAATCTCAATGTGTCTACTGCTTATTCTAAAGCCTTATTATAAGCTATTTGTATTTTAATTTTTATTAGTATTTAATTTCTTCCTTGCATGTTAGCATCTTACCATTTTATTCTTTGTTATGTAGTTATGGCAATGCATGGTTTCTTCCATGTAATTTTTTTTTATGGTACTGAGGATTGAATCTGCCCTGTACATCCTAAGCAAAAACTCTTCCACTGAGCTATGTTCCAGCAATATTTCACTTCTTAAATGAAAATGTAACTGATATTTGAAGGAAGTGAATTATCAGCTTATGTGGTTATGCCAATAATGTTAAATCATAAAATTTACGGTTTCTAATTAGCTACTTGATAACTTTTGTCTTGGTTTTTCAAGACAGGGTTTCTCTGTGTAGCTTTGGAGCCTGTCCTGGAACCCGCCCTGTAGACCTGGCTGGCTTTGAACTCACAGAGATTCCCTGTCTCTGCCTCCTGAGTGCTGGGATTAAAGGTGTGCGCCACCACTGCCCCATTTATCCTTTTTTGTCTTTTTCTTTTTAACTAGAACAAATCACGGCTAGTATTTGAGCCAACATTTACTGAGCGTGTATTGTGTTCAAGACTGCTTGGTGTAACGGAAGAGTACAAGCCTCACACACAGCTCTTTCATCTGCTTTGGCAACCTTCTGTCTCTTAAGCCTGACTTCTCACTGCCCTCCAGAGCCTTCTGTATTTGGTGCTGATCTTGGCAGACAGAATACACGGCAAAAGCAATTTAAGGGTCTGTTCCAGCTTACAGTTGAAGGGTCCACACTGTCTGGTGAGGAAGCCATGGCAGCCATCACCCAGTGATAGCCTAACCTTCTTATACAGCGTGTTTTACTAAAGAGAGCCCTCTAACTGGTGAGAAGCGGACAGAACACTGTGGCTGGCCTAGCACACATCTGGTCCCAGCACTGCGGAGGTGCTGGAGGGTCGCTGATTAAATACTTGGAATCTGCTTGTCACATAGCGAGATACTGTTCTCTAAACAAACTTGCAAAAATAGGAATGTGAACAGGTCGGGTGTCCAGGACGGAAGTGAAGAGACAGGGTGATAAATTTGTCAGGTTTAAGGATAAAACGGTAACTCTTATACTCTTAGTACTACATAAAATGCTCAAGGAATGTTGATGGTGTTGCATGTCTCTTAATTTTTGTGTCTTTAGTGTGTGACTTTCTTGGAGAGAAGATTGCATCGGTTCTAGGCATCAGCACCCCAAAATACCAGTATGCCATTGATGAGTATTACCGGATGAAGAAGGAGGTGTGTCTCCTTTTCTCGCTTGATTGATGGTTTGCTCAAGGCTTGATGAACTCTGTAATGAGTGTGTGGACACTCTTGGAGCCAAAAAGATAACTCCTGTGTCTTTTTGCAGTGCTAGACATCAAACATGGGACTTTACACATGCCAGACAAGGGCTCCGCCACTGAATATGGCTTCTTTAGTTTATTAAATTAACAGATTTTTTAATTCGGATTTCCTAAGGTAAATGTATAAAACCTATGCTAGGTTTCATTTGCCAGTGCTAATAAATGAGGGGCCTCATGTGTATTAATTTAGTCTTTTTTGTATACCTTTTGGTATTGTCATTTTAAAAATGGAGAAATACCACCCACCCTGTGTAAGTAGTGAGGTAGTTACTGAGTTCTCCAAGCCTCAAGTCTCTGTCTTCATGAGAACTGCATCTTTCTTAGGGTTAGTGTCTAAAATGCTCAGAAGAGCACCCAGTGCACACTGGCAAGCACGCGGTGAACCAGAGTGTCACTGTCCTTCAGGGGAATGGAGTAGCAGGTCAGGGAAGGCCAGAAGTGTGAACACAGCATTTGTACGGGCATTTGCACGCAGTTGTTCATTCAGCTTTGTCCTTGGAGGACTGTGCCTGGAGGTCACCTTTGCTCCATTGTGTGGCTTCAAACTGTTCTTAACAAAAACAAAGAAGAAAACACTGCAGACTTCTCTGTCCTACTCAGGATGATCCTCCTGAGAGGTTACTCACTCTACTGACTCATATCCCAGGCTCCAGGACAGCGTCCCCTCCCCCATGCACAACAGTTCTGAACCGAGGTGTCGCTGTAGCCTCTGCAGTGCTGCTTTGGTGTCATCCTCTCTAACCGCAAAGTCTTGAGGGCAGGGCCTGGATCACCTGTACCTTAATTAGTGCTTAGGGAAAAACTAACCATTAATGAATGACCCAACCTGTTACTAAATAGGATGACACCTTATAATTAAAGTGTCACAGTAGCTAACACAAGTGTCATGGTAGCTCATTTGTTACTTTACTGGGTAAGTAGTGCTGGGCCATCCACCTTTTAAAATAACTAATTTGAGAAAAGGAAAGAGATAGGTTTGTTTTGGTGGTGATAGTCCTCCCTCCCTCCCTCTGTGTGTGGTGTTAGATCCCCAGCATGCACTTTACCATTGAGCTACACCCCCATCCCAGACGTTTGTCTTAATTAGACACCAAAGTTTGGCTTTTGAAGAAAAAGATGCTATTGAGAGAAGACATATGTGCTCCTTTCGGGCATTAGAATTTTCACTACTGACATTCCCCATTTTTTAGGAGGAGGAGGAGGAAGAGGAAAATAGGATGTCTGAAGAAGCAGAAAGACAATTCCAGCAAAACAAGATGCAGGCCGACTCCATCGTACAGACAGATCAGCCAGAAACAGTGGTGTCCACCTCATTTGTGAACGTCAACTTTGAGATGGAGGAAGACTGTGAAGTAATCACGGAACGGAAACAGCAGCCAGCCTCTGTCCCACCATAGGACGAAATGACGTGTATTAAGTGTTACACCCTAAACGTCAATCAAGAACTTTTTACATTGTGTTTAGTGGGACTGAAAACAACTATTTATATTTTAAATTATTAAGGGAAAATCTTTCTTCATTTTTATGCTCTATCACAGTCAGATCTGAAGTTGGGATGTTTTGATTATGGTAAATTAGGGGTCGCCCCACCCCGCCTGCCCTGTGCTGGGGAGCAAACCTAGGGCTTCTTTCACACACACTAACCAAGTGCTTTGGTTTAAAAAAAAAAATCATCTTTTATAAAACAAAAGGACATTTAGCTAGGCGTGATAACACACACCTTTAATCCTAGCACTAGGGAGGCCTGTGGTTCTGTGTGAGTTCAAAGCCTACCTGGTCAACATAGTGAGTTTTAGCCTTGCCAGTGAGATTCTGTCTCAAAAACAGAAACTGAAGGCATTGTACATTAAAAGGGGAGTTAAATTGTTCATTAAGGTTTTTGGTGTGGGGGCTTTTTTTTTTAAAGTAGTGATAACTCATCTTTGGAGCTAATAATAACCCTAACAGCCCGAGAGTGAAGTTCCCTGCATTTCATGCTTTCCCTTCCGTGCATGTAACACACCTAGTCATCACTTCACACAAGGGTAGCTCAGCGTGTGTAACACACCTAGTCATCACTTCACACAAGGGTAGCTCAGCGTGTGTAACACACCTAGTCATCACTTCACACAAGGGTAGCTCAGCGTGTGTAACACACCTAGTCATCACTTCACACAAGGGTAGCTCAGCGTGTAATAAAAGCAGCAGGATGGAAGCACCGTCGATTCTTCCTGTTGAGATTTTTTTTTTTTTTTTGAGACAGGGTTCCTCTGTGTAGCCCTGGCTGTCCCAGCTCTGTAGACCAGGCTGGCCTCTAACTCACAGATCTCCCTGTCTCCGCTCAACCACCACCCGGCTTTGTTGAGAGCGTTTATGGAAAAGTGCTGAATGTACTAAAGATTAAGATGGTTCTCATTTTCACCACACGTCACTCTCGAATTTTCAGTAGTTAGCAGCTTGCTCTGATCACAGATTAACACTGGTCACTGAATTTGGAGTTGTAGTCTGGCGTTGGTCCCCAGCGACTGCCCCATGGCTGGTACCTTGGGTATGTCAGACTTACCCACTCCTTTCTGCACCACAGGCAGGGTAGCGGGGAGATGAGGAATTGGTACCAGGTTGGTCTTGTTCACCATTTTGAAGTCACAGCCGTGAGCTGGATCATTGATGTGAACCAGGTTCGGCCCTCTCTCTCCTTGCTAGGTTATCCTTTACAAAGTTGTGTAATGTGAGTGTAATTTAAGAAATATTCCTACATATGTGTTCAGAACCTTTTATCTGTTTAACTTTGATTTATAACCAAATGTGGATAAAGAGAAAGTGGACAGTGTTCTAGATGCTGATCTCAGCCTTTAGAAATTACCTCCTAAACTAGCCTTCTAAGTAGCAGGATGCCTTCTGTCTTCCATGTGCGCAATCCAAATGTGGACGGGCGAGCATGCTGTAGAGACCTGCCAGTGGACTCTCAGTAGGCTCACCTGAAAGCCGGATTTCTAAGTGGATAGTCAAAGTTTGAGTCAAAGTTTCAGTTGGACCGAAATTTCTAAGGCTCAGCAAGTATGGAGTCCTCCTTGGAGGTGTGACTGGTGAGCTTCCTTCAAGGGTGCAAACGACGGGACTTAATCCTTAGAGGTTTATCCTTAGATTGTGTAACTAAGGCCGTTAACAGTTACACTCTACTAAAACCCAGTCTTAAGTTGCTCAAACATGCTGGCCTGACGTCTTCCTCTTGGTGCGGTATCACCTCAGACACCTGGTCCTGAGGTGAAGGCGGGCCGTGTAAGGCGACCCGCGAGAGCATCTCTCCCGAAGCGCTAGTTCTCAGTTTACACAGCTAGTGATTACAGCAGGCCGGCCGACCTGCCAAGGCTCCGGTTCCTCAGTTTACTTTTGCTGCTTGTTGGGCAGTAGCTGGTTTGTGATGTTTGGAGTTATTCACTGTGCCTTACGTTTTTATACTTTGGTTTATGCAAACTATAAAATTTATTACAAATGGGTTAAATGGTTGGTTTTATTTTAAGCCTCTCACCTTTTCCTACTTTCCAGTCCTTTGTAGAATTGTTTTTCCCTCTGGATCATAGTCCATGACATTCTACTTTCCCCTGAGCTCTCTTCTGTAGAACTGAAGTCAGGTGTGGTGGCTGTCTGCACTCCCAGCACTCGGGAGGCTGAGGTAGGATCATGAACTGGAGACTGGCCTAGACTACAGACTGAGATCCTTCCATTTCACCAACAAATAACAACCAAAAACCCCATAAAACATGAGTCAGTATGATGAATTAGTAAATTTCCTAACAAAAACCTTTTAACAAAAGGTGCCGTTTTGTAAATGTAACTTGATAATGGTTAATAAAATAGACAAACTTTCATACTTGTGATTTTAATGAAAACAAAACATTTGCTTGAATACTTATTTTCCCCCTGGTTTTTTGAGACAGGGTTTCTCTGTAGCTTTGGGGCCTGTCCTGGAACTAGCTCTTGTAGACCATACTGGCCTCGAATTCACAGAGATCCACCTGCCTCTGCCTCCCAAGTGCTGGGATTAAAGGCGTGTACCACCACTGTCTGGCTTGAAACACCATCTTAACAAAAATGAAGTTGGGCAGGAAGATGACTCAGTGGGTACAATGCTTGCTGGTGAGCCTGGCAACCTGAATTGGAGCTCCAGAACCCACGTGGGGGGAGAGAGAAATGTCCACTGACCTCCATATGTGCTCTGGTGTTCACACACAGTAAATAAATGCAATCTTAAAAAGAAAAAAGCAAAATAAGGATGGTGGCATTCATTTTTAAACTCAGCACTTGGGAGGAAGAGGTGAGGGTTGTTTATGAAGCCAACCTAGTCCATATAGCAAATTCCAGGCCAGTCAGAGCTACATAGTGAGACCATGGGTCTCCCCCGCCCCCAAAGTCACATTTAAAGCTTTTGAATCCAGAAATGTAGTACGCTACTCTGATTGAAAAGTCCTTGATATTCACGAAGAGCAAATATTGTTATCCTACATCAATACCAGAAATTGTCCTTAAACTCAATACCTACCTACAGCAAATCTCTGCGTCTGAGCTCAATGGAACCGGAACTTATCATTTCATTAAAAACTAAAACTAGTAGTCGGTCCTATTACTTTGAAATTGTTCCAGTTGCAACCAAAACTCTAGTAAGCAACATTTGCTGTGTTTACAGGCATGTGATGAGTTTTATTTAGAATGTTTCTAAGGATTCTGCCTTAGAGGGTCTGCATGCAGCCTTCAGGCGTCTTTATGAAGGCAGTGTGGTCTTTCAGAGGTCATGTGTCATCGAGGTCTGCAGAGTTCTCACTGTCATTAGCAACAAGGGCTTCTCTGTTCTCATAAGTCCAGAAGCCATTCAGATCGATTAAGATGGTGGTGACTGTGTCTCCTTGATTACTGTTGATGAGATCTTGAAGCGAGATTTTCAAAGGATCCTTTGGTTTTACCATGTCAAAGATTTCATCCTGTGGGAGAAAAGATAATGCAAGCTGGTTGAAGTGACTTCTGTCACACAGTGATGGCAAATTCAGGGTGGACACCTGAACTACTGTCCAATTTTTATTCTGGCTTTTTCTTTTCCACTTGATAGACATCTCCTTAGCCACACCTTTCTTGTGTGTATAATAATCATCTCTCATTTTATAGATGAAGAAAACAGGCTCAGAGTTTAATCCAAGTTCATACCTAATTAATGGCAGAGCTGTCTAATACAGGCTTCTTTGGCTGCAACTGTTACACTTTTTATTGCCTTCTAACGTTGGGGAAAAGTCTGGGCTTAACCTTCTTCATCCCCAGTGCTGGGAATCAAACCCAAGTCATCTCTAGTCTGGCAAGTACTCTGCCACAAAGCCACATAGAGTCACATCTCTTCAGAGCTCAGCTAAATATTAAAAATCCAAGTGGTTCAGAGATAGTGAGAAGACTTAATTTCCCATGATAACAGCACCTTTTTACTCCAATCCCACTATGGGAGGGACAGAACTCCGCATTAAAGAATTAGTCACGCAGAATAACAAAGCTGTGCCAAGACTCAACTAGAACTCGAACTCATGGAAGAACCTCTTCTATGTTATGAATTGTACAGGATAAATATTCAAGGCAGTAATGTGTGTTTTCTAATTTTTTTTTTCGATTTGCCAAACAGGGTTCTCTGTGTTAACATCCGTGGGTTCTGGAATTTGTTTTGTAGACCAGGCTGACCTCAAACTCAGAGATCTGCCTCTGCCTTCCAAGTGCTGGGATTAAATGAATGTACCACTACCGCCCAGCATTTTCTAATCCTGTATGGTAAAATCACTCAAAGATTATTTAGTAGCTAGCATTACAAGCAGTTACATTTTTAATAAATTTATAGAGTAACTCAGGTTCATAAAATATAACTTTTAAACTGCATTTTTCCCAGATTGGTTGACGATTAGGTTGCTGGTTCTTAAACTCACGTTACAAAGTTTGTAATTTCCTTCATTTGTGTTGTATCAGAAAAGTACTTCAGGCTTATTCCTGGTTAAAATTGGTCGGGGTATTTTATTATGATACTCGACCAAAACCAAAAAGATCCACTGGATGTTTCTTCCTAACTGGTGAAGCTGCCGACTAAATGCCAAGTCGCATCAGGTTTCCAGATCTGTATTAATAGATTTGTGTGTGTGAATGCTACATGTAGTGTGCCAGAACCTACAGCGCTCAGGAGGGCACTGGGTCCCTGAGCTGAGTTACAGGTGGCTGAGAGCTGCCCAGCAGCGCCCTGCACGAGTGCTGGAGTAGAACCAGGTCTCCAGTGCTTTCACTCGCGTTGCTATCTTTCCAGCCCCGAGGAATGATAGTTTTCATACTGAAAAATGGATGTTTCTTTAAATCTAATAGATCAGAGTTGCGGGCTTTTTGAGACAGCATACTAAAAGGCTTGAACCTCAACAGTCCTTGAGTTGAATGTTTAGTTTACAATGAAAAGGACTGCTAAAGGATGCAAGCTGACACTTCAAATAAAAGGAGTATTTCCATGAGAACACAAAATGATAGTGAAACCATCAACTATATCAATCGGTAAATCCAAATTTGTCTCCATTTCTGATGACTCAAGAATCAGTTCTGAACAAGTAACAGCAAAAATCTGATTTGGAATAGTGTTTCATAGTTCACAAATTACTTTCATATAAAATTGGATATAACATTATTATCATGGTTATATTATCTGTTGTTATGTAAGTACGTAAAAGACTAACCTTGACATCTTGAAATGAAACAGGATCCTGTCCATGGATTTTCATTAGTTCTTGTATGGCCTGTATTTAATGGAAATAAATCTAAATAAAAAATTAAGTCCCTGATTCCTATCCCCTTCTCACCCCAGTTCCTGTCCAATTCCACACTGTAAGCTGAGCTTCGCCATCTCCCCGAGCACTGCACTCCAGTCTACAACTGGAGGAACATGACGGGCCTTCCTACGCTTACACTGCAGCTACTGGGAACCTGGGCTCAGGAGGAGGGTTAAGCCTGCAGGAGCCCCTCATGTTTGTTTCCAGAAGAGAATACTGGAAAAGATGTGTAACAGTCAGCTTTACTTTCCCATTATATATATATAAATCTGTTATAGTAATCCTTTTCAATTTAAAATCAAGTTTGGTAAAACTGTCAATAAGTAAATTAAACCAGATAGTTTACTGTATCTCAGGGTAACAAAGCTCCTTTACCCACCATACTCACCCTAAAGAAGTAATTCAGGGAAAAGACGTTCAGATAGCCCTTGTTCTCGATGTCCAGCAGTTTGAACATGTACTGCAGAGCTGCAGGCTCCTTTCTATTTTCCAAGGCAAGAACAAAGTCCAGGTAGGTCTTGTAGTCCTACAGAAGAGGAAACATTGAGAGTCTGCGGTAGAATCTTAGATGAGTATCTGCCAAGGTGAAGTAGTTTGTAATCACAGATGGCAAATTTAACTTTTTTAAAATAGGAAATAAATCCACTTGTGCACTTAGCATTGGTTTCTGGGAATTCCACAGAGGCACTAATCTAGGACCGTTCTGAGAACCAGCTCATTTTCTTTGCAAGATTTGCTTAAACTATAGTTTTCTTCCATACTATAAAATTGTCAAGACAATGATTAAGTTATTTTATGCTGCCATTAAATTTATGTCTTCATTTCAGTGCAGTTTCTTTGAAGAATGAACACCAGTCTATTTAAATAACTATTCTGAACCCACTCATCCATGTCTGTGAGTTCCACTCTATGGATTCAGTCACCCGTGGGCTGAAAATATTTGGGTAAAAATTTTGATTTGTACCTAACACAGACTTTTCCTGCCATTAGTACTCAAACAACACAGCACAGCTGTATAGCATTTATACCGTGTGAGGAATTACAGGTGACCTAGGGGTGATGCAGTCCACCGGAACCAGTACGTGTAGCACCTATGGATGCTGATACCCAAAATGGATTCTGGAACTAGTCTACAGCAGGTCTGAGCTTGGTGGCATGCCTGTAGCCCAGAACCCTGAAAGCTGAAGAGGAGGATCTGTGCCGAAGCTAGCATGGGCCTGCAGGTTTCTCCAAAATAAAAGAAAAAGGAATCTGATGGTTTCCAATAGAGTGAGGAGGTTGGCTCAGTGGTTACCTGCTAGCCTCACAAGCATGAGGACCCCAACTGAAGATGCCCGGGATGGTGGCAAGGGAAGACCAGCATCCCAAGGGTGTGGCAGCCAGACATTCTAACGTAATTAGTGCCTCAGGCCAACCAGAGCTCCTGTGTCGGCATTCCTAAGAGGATACCTGAGGCTGCAGACCTAGTACACAGGCATGTAAACTTGCACATATACAAACAGAAAAAAAATTAAAAATATGAATGGAAGCTAAAGACATGAACAGAAAAGAATGCCTGCATCTTGAAAGGGTGCAGCTGAAGTTGGAGGCAAGGCGTGCCGGCGCGTTCCTACAGCCCTGCCACTTGGGACCGCAAGACAGGAGGATCAAGAGTTCAAGATCATTCTTGCTACAAATCAAGTTCAGTGCCAGTGTGGTCTACCTGAGACAGGCAAATAAAAAACTACTGATTTACATCAAGAAAATAGCCCATTGAAACTGTAGGAGCCTAGATTTTTGAAATTGGACAGCAGATTTCAATACCATTTCTCCATCGTAGGTAAGACACTCCTGGAAAACACGGTCTAAGAAGACATTTGTCATGGTTGCTGTTCCGTAACGGGAGAGTTCTTCTTTACTGAGCATGCCATTGTGATCTTTATCAAGATTCAAATACTGACCTTGGAAAAAGGTAATAGGAACAGACTCAGGACCAAAATATTTTTTAATTAATGACAAAGGCTGGATATGAACAGAAATGTTATTTTATTACCTAATAGTCTGACTCTGAAATGAAACTAAATACACTGGTGGAAAAGGTAGTGGCTTAGAGGTAATAGTGGCCTGCAGACCTTGATTAGAGCCAACTACCCAGCTAAACCCACACAGAAAAGCCCATTATACAGTCTCTGCTCTTTAACTATTTCACTTACATTTTTGTTTATAGTTTGTAGTTAGTTAGAACATTCATAGGTTTTTAAACTTGGTGAGGCACGCATGCGCGAACACACACACACACAAAAACCACTTCCAGCTTAAGTCAGAGATAACGGATCCTAAGTCAATGGTAATGGATCCTAAGTGAGTCAGGAGACCATCCAAAATGATGCTGTAGAGCACTCATGAAGTTCAATAAATCCAAATCACTCCCAAATACCCGCCTTTGTGCATCCTGACACAGCATTTTATCATAGAATAAAACAACAGCTATTGTTCTGAGCCAATGAAAATAAATTATATTGTTCTACTGAAAACAAACCATACCAACTATGGAAGAGTTCCAAAAGTTCAAATATTAGTAAAGTAAGAAGTACATCTTGGTAGCCTAGAGTACCAACCCTTAAGTGGGGAGAATACTCCGGGCTTAAGTTAAATAGCCTGTGTATAAAACAGGCCTCTGGACACCATGAGAAATGGGTAATGAACTTTAGTAATGGGATCCTACCATAGACCCTCAGGGCGGAAGGAGCAGAAAACCAATTTGTTTCTTGACACTCTTTGGACAATTCCTCATCCCTTAGCTAAAGAAACACAGAAATATGATTACAAAATAGCAAATATTGTGTGACAAAATTAAAAAGTTTAATAAATACTTACCTCCAGTAAATCATCTAGGAAGCTGCATGCTAAAATATCTTGAATTTTGATCTTTCCTTTAAAAATATAAGAAAACACAATTTCATTTTGAGAAGTTATTTTTAAAGGTGTTATTTTACAAAGACAATCATGTAGTCAATGATAAACATCTAGCTCTTAGGTTCCTTATTATTTTGTTAAAAAACTGAGACATTGAAAAACACACACAGACAAAAGCAAAGCAAAGTAAAAAACATTCCAAACAACAAAAACATAAAAAAAAAAAAAACCTGGTAACCCACAAAACCTCTATATATTTATTTATTTTGTCTTTTTGAGACAGGGTTTCTTTGTGTAGCCATGGCTGTCCTGGAACTTGTTCTGCAGACCACACTGGCCTCCTGCCTCCAATCAGAAGAAACTAAGCAGTAAATTCCTACTAAAAGTATGTATCAGAATTTGTAAAAGGACATGTCATATTTTGGGAATAGGGGCAATATTGGTAAGGCTGGAGACACAGCTCTGCGGTTGAAGGCTAAGGGTCCTGCTTCTAGATACTTTCTAGCAAGCACCCCTGCCACCAATGTCACCAAAGTCCCTCTTCCCAGCTTCCCCTTTGTCAGGTGTGGTGACACACTCCTATAATCCCAACCACTCGGCAGGCAGAGGCAGTAGGTGACATCCAACCATCGCATAGCTGGATACAGTCAGTGCAAGAATATTCTGGAAGATCTACATAGAAAGCAAAGCATTGTGGCTGTCTTGTACACTTGTACATTCTTCTGTAATTTTAAGAGCCAGTTGCACACTGACAGCAAGAATATTCTGGAAGACCTACATAGAAAGCAAAGCATTGTGGCTGTCTTGTACACTTGTACATTCTTCTGTAATTTTAAGAGCCGGTTGCACACTGACAGCAAGAATATTCTGGAAGACCTACATAGAAAGCAAAGCATTGTGGCTGTCTTGTACACTTGACATTCTTCTGTAATTTGCCAGATTACGTTGCTGACATTAGAAAACAAAGGGAAATGATAAACTTCTCCAATACTGAGACAATATGCAATAAAAAACATTCCAATATTTAAATTACAATTTTTTTTTACCTGTTCTTAGAGGGTCCAAAAAGAAGAAGAACTTCCTAACTGCTGTACAGACATAAAAGGAGTAAAAGGATTTTTCTAACCCATCTAATTGTGGCAAAGTAGGAATAAGTTCCAGGATGTAGTTTTCTAAGTCCTGGAAACAAAACAAAAAGCTGGTTAAGTATCTTGCCTTGACTTCCTCACTATGGCAGACTAGAAGCTGGAAGTGTAAGCCAAATAAACACTTTCTCCCTTAAGACTGCTTTGATTGGAGCATTTTACCACAGTGAAAGAAACGGCATTAGGACACCAGGTTAATATAATGAAGACTCTTTGGCACACACCCACAGTCCTACTGTTTGGAAGGCAGAGGCAGCAGGAACATTGGACGTTCCAGGCCAGCCTGGCTACAAGGGCTTTGTCTCACTAAATCCAAGTGAACAAATACAAGTCTCCTACGGCATTTTATATTCATTTTAACAACTTTATCTTCTGTGCTAATCATTCTCAGCATAATATGCCTGGTAGATCAGAGACATCGAAGCTCATAAGAGAACAGGCACCTCAAGCCTGGTGTCTAAAGCGAGCTCTTCACAGTTCTGCTTTCTCCCAACCTGGTTTCCACATTTCGCCTGCCAGTGTCCCATTCCCTCTACCACACATCCAATCTAGCAGCAGGGGGTGCAATTTCTTTCTCTCGCTCTGCTTTTTTTTTTGAGTGGGGTGGTAGAGGTGAAGGAAGGTTGGAGGTCCAAAATGTGTACTGACTGGATCTACTTTCAGCTCTTGGGGGCTAGTTTTAGGGGGACAGTGGTGAGGTAAGATCTCAGTATCTCAGGCTGGTCCCAAACTTGTGAGCAACCTCCTGTCTCAGCCTCTTCAGTCCTGAGCCTAACAAGTGTGAGCTGTCACGCCCAGCTTCCTCTCGCTTTTTTACAGTCACCATTCATCTCGGCCACTATCATTTGCCCTCACACCACGACAACAGACAGCCGCCTGTTAATATGCACAGCTCACACACACACACTGAGAAGGTGGGAAAACAAAAATCCAAATCTTTTTTCTTTCTCTCTCTTTTGTTCTTTCTTTCTTTTGGATTTCAGAGACAAGGTCTCACTACATAGTTGTAACACCCGATTCTGTGTTACCCCCTCAGTACAGTTCGGGTGCAAGGGCCTGAAGATTGAAAGAGACCTGGGTCATTCGGAGATCAGCCGAATTCAACCTTGGGGAAATCCTTATATACCTCTCTGCTTCACAAGGATTTCCCCCCAGGCAGGTGGGAAATTACCACACCAAAGATGGATTAAACAATGCCCTACAGCTAATCACCAGGAGGGGCAAAGGGAGCACAGGAACAGAATGTTTTAGCTGGCTGACAGAAACTATCCTCAAGATGAACCCCAAGAACACGGGTGGACCCTGGCCCTCCACAGTCCTAACCAGCTTGGCAGTGATTCCTGTATCCTGGCCTCCTAAGCTAGGATTCCAGGTTGTGGCCCCACCCTCCACTCTCAGCCATCCTTTAAAGCCTGTTTAGATGCCTTCTATTTATTTACTGATAATGTTTTGGAGCTTCAGCTACCCCTGAACTCCCAACAATCCTCCTGCCTCAGCGTCTACAGTGCTTGATCTAGAAGCATGCTATAATGCTCAGTTGCGTTTTCCTTTTTAAAAAGAACAAAAGCGTTTTGTTTTGTTTTGGTTTTTCGAAACAGACTTTCTCGGTGTAACAGCCCTGGCTGTCCTGGAACTAGATCTTCTAGACCAGGCTGGCCTGGAACTCACAGAGATCCACCTGCCTCTGCTCCCCCCCCCCCCGCCCCCCAGTACTAGGATTAAAGGTGTGCGCCACCACCGCCCAGCTTCAAAAGGTTTTTTTAAAAGCCTAGAAGAAGAGCACCTACAGATGAATTTATGTGGTCGATACACACAAAATGAGCATGTTTACACAGGTAAAATCAGGCGAACCGAGGCTACGAAGACAAAATCAAGCAGTGTAAGATTTAGCTACAAGCACAACTCACTCAGTGATGATTAATGTTACTATTTTAGTGTCTATCATGTTTATTAAATTTAGATCAATACTCACTGACTCCCGAAGGTATCCTTGCCCTGCAACATCATACAGACTGAGTCCTATTCTTGTCTGATGCAGCCAAACTGACAATAAACAAGAAAGTTACATGTAAATATGTGTTCTTTCCCACATATATGAAAACGAGAGTAAGACACCAGACTAGAAGTGCAGGCCAGCTCCAGAATCCCGAGAGCCATTCTCAGACATTAAGTAACCAGCACCCTAAGCCATTTAAACCAAAAGAAAAAAGCCATGAAATGGCAGATTTCAACAATTCTGCCACGGTTACTACAGTGAAACTGAGGCCCTTGAGGATATTGTTTTCACATATTAAAGCCGGTGTTCCACTCAGCAGGGAGAGCTAGCACAACACTGTCTTCAGGGAAGCCTGCATCCTCCTGAGGTTAATCACTGTGGCCACGTCTATTAATTAACAATGTGCACAGTAAGATTCCACAGGTCATATGGTACTTAGAAGATTCATAACAACTCCAGAATGTTGTGAAACCAAGACTACAGCCGTGGGTTTGAGATTATCCTTTCAGACATATATTAGTGAAATGTGATTACTCGTAAATTGAAATCATTTCAAATCATCCATTAAAATTTTTGTTCTGAAAAAAAAAATTCTTGTTCTGTTTCTTAAAAGAAAGTGATTTTATTTCTCAAGCAAAAACACAAATCACTAAGGCAGGCTGTGAAGGAGCTGTCCCTCGGTCTTACAGCAGCACACCAAGAGATGAACCAGTTCTCTAGGAGCTGTCCCTGGGTCTGACAGCAGCATGCTGATCGATGAATCAGCGCTCTATTGGAGCTGTGCCGACTGATGAATCAGCGCCCTTTTGTTGTTCTTATTTTTATTTTCATGTGTACACGTGTTTTGCCATGGGTGTCGGGTCTCCTGGAACTGTAATTACAGACAGCTGTGAGCACCATGTGGTTGCTGGGAATTGAACCCAGGTCCTCTGGAAGAGCAGTCAGTGCTCTTAAGCACTGAGCCATCTCTCCAGCCCACAAACAGCTGTCTTACTTAAATGGCAGCGATCTCAGCAGATCAGGAACTAGCCCTTTAAGCTTAAGGAGTCCCAGTATTTTATCGCCAACCACAAAACAGACTTGTGCAACACTGTGTGAAGCCCTCGGGATCACACCTTTCCACCTCATGTGTAAATCACACCAACGTTAGGCACCCACTTCAACAAAGTGGGGACATCAGGGCGACAGGACAGAGCTGACTGGGAAAGGCCCTCTGGGGCGGGCACATGTGATTGAGAAAAAAAGTCTATCTGCTTTTGATATCTCTATTTTGCCACCGTCCTTGGGGTACACAAGGCTTTTGTTTACAATAATGAATTCAATTTTGGTACAGAAACTCATACCTCTGTATGTTGCACATCAGAATCATAACCGCACAGGAAAAAAGCATGTCCCATGGGAGAAGTAACTGAAAAGCACAGACCAACACCTACTTGATTCCCAGACAGAAGTTCAAACTCACACACACAACGAATCACCTTTTCGCATGACATAGTTAAAGAACTGCATGATGGAAATTCTCCCATATGAGTCTGTATGAAGGAGCTTGGCAAAGACTTTTGCAGTAAAAAATTGCCTAAAAAAGGAAATAAAATTAAAATGGTCTACCAGCATAGTACAAAAATGACATCTTTAAGAATTAGCAAACAACATAAATTCATACAATTAAAAATCAAAGTTAAGAGACAATAAAGACTCCAGTTGAATATGAGATTGGTCAAATAAGTGAGAAAACACCCCCTCTCCCAGAATTCCTATTTTGTTGTTGTTTTTGAAACAGAATCTCCTCACTATATATCCCTAGCTGGCCTTGAACTCAAGAGATTTGCTTGCCTCTGCCTTCCGGGAAGTGTTGGATGAAAGACACTTGCTACTATACCCAGCTAAAGAGTTCATTTTAACAGCCAGGCAGTTGTGGTGCACGCCTTTAATCCCAGCACTCGGGAGACAAGGCAGGAGGATCTTTGTGACTTCGAGCCAGTCTGGTCTACAGAGCTAGTTCTAGGACAGCCAAAGATACACAGAGAAACCCTGATGGAAAAAGAAAAAAAGAAAAGACAAACAAAACAAAAAGATTTCCCTTTTAATATGAAGTCCACAGACACTCTCAGCATCAGAAATGTGTTTAGAAGAAAATGGGTAGCTGACTGTGCATGCTACACTTCCAGCACTCAAGAGGCCGACACATGAGCCTGGGCTACAACGTGAGTTTCAGGTCAGCCTGGGATAGGCTTTGATTCAAATCAAAGCAAACCAAGCCAAACCAACAACAACAACAAAAAGAGCATTTTTTTCAGCAGAATCTTTTTTGGTTTTTCTTTCGTCTCTGCTGCTCTCTTGGGGATCTATCTTTAAAGGCACCTGCACACCCCACCAGCACTTCTGATGAGAATTGGCTCTGACTTTGTTTACATAGTGGTCACACTGACACCTGTAACAGCCAGCAGAAGAACCACTGTACTCCTGAGGTGGTTGCACCACCATGTTCTGTAAAGGTAACATTTCTAGTCTAGTAAGACAGAGGAACAGACACTAAAATCATGACCGTAATTCTACCCATGGCATCAATCGCTGAGCACGTCCTACTGGTGTCTGCTCGAAGCATCTTGTAGTAAATTCTCCTAGGACATTAGATACAGTGTAAGCGATTTAATATACTCGTCATGATGTATGTAGTATTTAAAAGGTTATCCATAATCTTAATAGTTTATATTTCAAAATGCTGAACAGCATTAATAGTTTAAAAACTATAAAGAGTTTGTCCAAAAGGAATGTCATGGTCATATAACCACAAACTGAAAATACTATGTGCTTAAGTGGATGTGGATTGCTGTAAGGAGCATGTAAGTACATAAATTATCAGTAAGCACTACACATCCCAAAATGTCTACCATGGCATTTATACACTATACAGTCTGGCTGTGAAGCCACCACCTCAGGACCAGCTATCTGGTGCAGACACATACTCTGTCTTCTACCTATAACAGCTCTGGATGGCAGAGTTTAATTTATCATTTGGTTTACTTTTTGTGTGCCCTTAAAACTGGCTTTATAGTAAGTGAATCTGATTTATATTTAAAAGACTATAAGCAGGAAAAAGTACATCTTTGCTGTGTTAAAAAGGAATGAAGATGGCTGGAGAGATGGCTCAGAGGTTAAGAGCACTGGCTGCTCTTCCAGAGGACCTGAGTTCAATTCCCAGCCCCCACATGGCAGCTCACAACTGTCCCTAACTCCAGTTCCAGTGGATCTAACACCCTCACACAGACATACATGCAAGCAAAACATCAACACATGTAAAATAAACAAATTAATTAAAAAAAGGAATGAAGACATAGAATCATTAAGCGGCATTATTTTGCTTATTCCTATTTCTTCTCTGCACAAACTAACTTTGAATTTACAATCCTCCTGCCTCAGTTTCTAGAGTGCCAAATGAGATGTGCATGCCCAACTTGGTATCCCCCGCCCAGCACCTTGCAATCCCTCCCTCCCTCTAGCTTCCTCTTTTGTGACAGGATCTCACTATATAGCTCTGGGTAGCCGGGAATTCGCTATGTAGAGTAGGGTGGCTTCAAAGTCACAGAGATTCACCTGCTTCTGCCCACTGAGTCTGGGGTTAAGGTGTGTGCCACCACACTCAGTGGCATTTTTTTCTTGCTATAAGTTTTATTATACTTCAATAAGTTGAATGCTTTAGTTTCCCGAGTACTGGGATTAAGGTGTGTACTACCACGCCCAATGTGTCCTATTTCTCTCTTTCATCTGAGAGATGAGCCCAGGCTGGCCCTGAATTTGTGATTATCTTCCTGCCTCGATCTCTCTTGTGCTGGGCTTACAACAGGCATCACCACACTGAGCTTTGTATCATTTTTCTTTATCACTCCACACCAACATTTTATATGCACGGCACAGTGTATGATGGTGTGGCTGTGAGCACAGGTGCCATGTGGTACATGAAGGAGTAAGAGGTGGATGGCAGCTGTCTTCCTCAAGCTCTCCACCCTATTTTTGAGACAGATTCTCTCACCGACTTGGAGCTCACTGATCTGACTAGCAGGCTGGCCAGTGAACTTCCCGGATCTGCCAGCCTCTGTTCTATCAACACTGGAAGCTGCACACAGTGCTACTGCACCCCGCTTTTACGTAACTGCTGAGAATCTGACAGACGAAGCCACCTCTCCAGCCTCCAACTTTTCCTTGACTCTAAATAATTTTATCACACATCAGCCACTTCACGTAGCGAGTCAAATGTCACACCATTGACTTCAGCTCCATTGACCCTCGAGCAAGAAAAATGCCGAACACACTTTCCTCTTTAAATCACATTATTCTTACTTGCACTTTGGTCCAGCCTTTTCACCAACCTTCAAAAAATTTTCATAATTGATCATTGCTTCCTCTCCAATCATAGGTGGTATCTGGTGTTTATCCAGCAAAAACCATAGATTCTGAAGAAAATTAGGGAAATGAAGATGTTATAAGTTAACAATAGATTTAAGAATGTAAATGCATCATTTCTATCTAAAAAGTTAAGATGAATTTATGCCCCATTATTTTGACTACTACTAGTAAAAATAACTGATACTTATTGTGCCTGCTAAATTTTTAAGCTGTCAAGTATATTGCTTCTTTAATTCATAACTACCTAATATGGGCAGCTATCTCTACACATGAAAACTGAAGCATGAAGTTATCAAGTCCATGGCCCAAAGTCACACCATGGCAGGGTGGTTGGATCTGAACTTCTGCAGTGGACAGTACTGTAGTGTTTCCCAAGCCTTGATAACTGCTTAGGATTATATGGGAATTTAAGAAACAAAATGTTGCCGGCCGGTGGTGGCACACACTTTTAATCCCAGCACTCAGGAGGCAGAGGCAGGCGGATCTCTGTGAGTTCGAGCCTAGCTTGATCTACAAGAGCTAGTTCCAGAACAGGCTCCAAAGCTACAGAGAAACTCTGACTCGAAAAAACAAAAAAGGAAAAGAAGAGAAGAGAAGAGAAGAGAAGAGAAGAGAAGAGAAGAGAAGAGAAGAGAAGAGAAGAGAAAAGAAAAGAAACTGTCCTTGGAAACCAGGCCATGCAAGCTCAGCAGCTGATTTGGATGCACACACACACACCCTCCTTCAGAAAACTACTCTGGAGCGATAATTCAAAGACACATAGCAAACTTCTGCACGAAAGAAACGGGCAACATCTAAAGCCACTTGACTTCACTCGTACCTGTAATTCTTCATTATCTAGGAGTTCTCTGCTTTTCCTCTGTAGAAATACGGCTCTAGATTCCTCTCTTAATTTCTGTAGTAAGACTTCGTCTTCCGCTGGCAACTAAAAACACATTCCAAAAGTCACCTTCCGTCAATATCAAATTAAGTAGAACTAGCTTCACAATCTGGGTAGTCAGCATGCTTGCTGAGACTACATCACCAAATAGCATACTCACTACTCATCTCTATAATAAAAATTGGAAGAGCCTAAAGCTCAGAAAAGGGATAACTGCCTTCTTGTACCAACTTATTGGTCCAAGATCTTAGTGGCTTCAAAGTGTTTTATCACAGTGGTAAATCAAGGGTAATAATATATAAAAGTGCTCAATTTAATACCCTATTACAAAAACATATGCTTTGGATTGCATTTTTGAAATTACATTTCATTTACAGATACAGAAATACCACTTAGATATCACTTACCCTGTAATAAAACCGGGGAATGGTCTTATAGAATTCGTTTGTGTTTTTGCTACCTCCTTTCCATTCGGAATAGTATTTGGTAAATAAATCCATTTCTTCATCTTTTAATTCTTGTTCGCTTTTTTTCCCTAGTAACAACACAGGGAAGAAAAATGCAAGAAAAGCACAAACAACAAATATTATTTTTCTCAGGACAGCTTATACATTAAAGTCTAGTTAAAATACCTGCAGTGGCGAATAGGCCTTCAAAACTGTGCTTAGACAGCGAACATAAAATACAGCCTTCCACTGACCTAGCCTCCCTTCGGTCACTGGACTGTCCAGTGCGTTGAGAATCAGTGTGTTTCCTGTACTTGTATTTAGCACTGAAGCTTGCCTCTTCAAGTCATGGTCTCATTTAAAAACCCGTGAGGTGTTTCAATTCATCCTACCAAAAGCGTTCGCTAGGGCTAGGATGACAGCTCAGTGGTGGAGTGCTTAGGAAGCGATACAGAGCTCTGCTTCAACTCTCTGTGCCAGAAACAGGAACTGAAACGCCCAAGTACCTACTGTACAGGTCCCATACACTGTGGCTAGAGGAAGCAAGACAGGCACATCCCCAGACCTCATACAATTTCAGCCTCATGACCACGGTTCCTCTTTCAGAAAAAAAAACAAAGAACAAAGCTGTCGGAGGCTCAAAACTCAGTGCTCTATTGTTCTGCAACCTGCCTGCTGCTGACAGGCAACTTTCTCACAGAGCCATTTTCCTCATCTAGGGTAAACATCGGTGGAGACTGTATTTACTGACACTATGCAAGCACTCTACCCCGAGCTCCTCCTCCAGATTCCCACGCTTATTGTTTTTAAACAGGGTCTCACTCTGTCCCTCAGGCTGGCCTCAAGCTTGTGATAAACCCTGTGTCTCGGCCTCTCAGGAGCTGGGATTACAGAGGAGAGTGACCATGGCTAGATCACAGCTCTCTGCCAGCTCCCTCGGAAGGCACAAGCTCTAACACACTTCCAGATCCCCTCTGAGCCCTCACAGCCTGGGGCCACATCTGCACTCCAGCGCAGCAGGTTCTTCAGTTCTGCCATTGAATTTCCCAAAACCATTTTTGTGTTTCATTTTCTTCCAGAGATGACGCCAGGGACTGATTCTTCAGCACTTCACTTTTCAGGGCAGTTTTCGTACTTGTCATGTTAACCTTTAACCTTGAACCAAGCCTACGGTTTCTTCAGTATGACTTGGAACTATGGAGAAAACTGCAAAATCTCACAAATAAAGGTCACTAAGGATTCTTCACAAGCAGAAATAATAGACAAGAGCAGTTTTAGCCATGAAGTTTTAGAGTGTTGCTATGTTTTTTCTTTTACTTTTTTTTTTTTTTTTTTTTTTTGAGACAGGTGTGATTGGTATTCCTGGCTGACCTGGAACTATTTATAGACTAGCCTAGCACTGAACTTGCATTCGTTTTCCTGCTTCTGGCTCTGGAGAGATAGCCTCTACAGGCATGTACCTGGCCTGAGAACGTTTCTCAACCGGGAAAAATACCAGCATGTTTATTTGCTTACGAAAATGATTTAAACACTCGGGAGACAGATCTCTGTGAGTTCGAGGCCAGCCTGGTCTACAAGAGCTAGTGCCAGGACAGGCTCCAAAAGCTATAGAGAAACCCTGTCTCGAAAAACTAAAAAAAAAGAAAAAAAAGAAAGAAAATGATTTAAAGCCGGGCGGTGGTGGCGCACGCCTTTAATCCCAGCACTCTATTCTCCCTTCTCATAGATGCACATAATCAGTGCATCTATGAGAAGGGAGGCAGAGGCAGGCAGATCTCTGTGACTTCGAGGCCAGCCTGGTCTACAAGAGCTAGTTCCAGGACAGGAACCAAAAAAGCTACGGAGAAACCCTGTCTCAAAAAATCCAAAAA
>NW_026067913.1:6719721-6751577 GCF_014885135.2 Alexandromys fortis | reverse complement strand
AAAAAAAAAAAAAAAAAAAAAAAAAAAGAAAATGATTTAAGAAAGCCTGATGACACAGGTTATCCTTGGTAGACAAAGGAAATTTGCCGCACGGATGGGATCTACTACGCTGACGGCAATAGCCTTAAGGAGGAGCTATTAATACTATCCAGACAATCCAGATAATTTGCAATACACACATGGCGCAGAGGCAGCACCCCTAGTAAAGGCGAAGCGAAATGTGGTAAGCATTGGTGGGGAGCTGGAGAGATGACTCAGTAGGATTAAGAGTAGTAAAACTCAGTAGGTTTGCTGCTCTTGTAGAAGGCTTGAGTTTGTTTCCCAGCACCCACATGGCAGCCCACAACCAAGTGTAACTCCTGTTCCAGAGGATCCAACACCCTCTTCTGGCCTTTGCAGGGTTTGGTCTCAAATAAGCTTAGGGATGAACCGCTAACTGAGGTGCCTATTATCATTTCAAAGCTGATTCAGGACCGCTCTCAGCATTACACAGTACCTAAAGGTCCCCAGTCGAGGGGCTGGGCTCCCTTTCCCCCAGCTTCTGATCCTAGAGAACTCATCTATTTTGGCTATGATGCTCCAGTGGCTCTGCTCTTGGCTCCCATGTGCACTCTTGGTCCGCCTGCCCCCAACTCTCTTCTCTCCCTCTCTCCCCTCTCATGGCCCGGTCTATTCTGCTGGCCACACTCAGTCTGGAGCCTTCCAGATGCCTCTGGCTGAACTCTCCCTCATATCTACAATAAGACCATCTCCTCAACCAGACCTAGGAAAAGCCACGTCCTCATTTTCATTCAGCAGACACTGCACAAACATGGTATACATATATGCACGCAGGCTATTACATGTTTGTGAGTGATAAGGGAAATGATGGCGGAGAAAAGGAAGAGCCGATAATGTATGAGGGGAACAAACTGAAGAGAAGCCAGTACATCTATGAGAAGGGATATAACCTAAGGAGCGACTGGAGGGACTCCAGGAGGGGTACAGATAATTCTCTTCTAAAGACACGGTTTCTGTGTAGCCCTCCCTAGCTGTCCTGGAAGTCTATCTGTAGACCAGAACTCAGAGATCCAACTGCCTCTGCCTCCGGAGAGCCTGGATTAAAGGCGTGCACCACCAGTACCTGGTGACAATTCATTTTAAGGTGACAATTCAAGTTAAAGGCGAAGGTTGGATAGAAGGATTAATACCTAGCATCTGAGAGCAATGGTAACCGGAAGGAGTTGAGGTTCTCCTTTAACTGGCTCTAATTCCTCTTTGAGATACTATTTGAAAACAAGTACGGGCAGACTGGAGATTTGGGAGGATGAGAAGAATTAAGTGTGGAAGACCAAATGCTCTTCCTGCAGATGCGACTAAAATATACTTTACTTTAGCGGACATGGATTCTAAGTGAGAACTCACCATGGTTCTGTTTTTCTTTTTGGTTGTCAGTCTAGCCTTTGATGGCAGAGCCATCTCTCTAGGTTCTGTTTTCCTTTAGCCCATTTCAACTGCCTGGGTGTTGGTGTGGAACTGGTAGAATTTAATCAGACCGATGGGCAAGCAAAGTGTGAAGGGCCGGGGAACGAACAATGGAAAACGGATTAATGATATTTAAAATGGAGGGGTATGTGAAAAGTGATAGTTAAAAGGCGCTGTGGCACTCGGGAAACTGGGGCAAGGAGGGCCAGTAAGTCAAGACTGACCAGGGCTCGAGGGGGGAAGCTATAAGGATAAATAGGTCTTGGTAAGATCGAAGGGCACCAAGGTTCTCAGTTATTCCGCATAAGCCTAAAAACGTGGAAAACGGGTGCCACGGTTGCGCTTTTCGATTTACCAGGAAAGTTTGGGTCACCCCTCCGCGGACCGCTGAAAGCACACTGCACTCACTCTCTTTTGTCAGATAAGTTTACCAGACGCGGAAAGAGTCACTCGCCCTTCCTCCTCCCCGCCCTATTCACCCCCCCTCCGCCACCCGCCACCTTTTGGCCTGGGGCGGGCTATCCGGTTGGCTGTCCCTCCCGAACTCACGCTTTGAATCCGTGTTGGGCGACGCTAAGCGCCGGCGGAGCACGTCTTTCCAGTCCATGGCTGACTCCCGCTCAGAGGACCCTACATTTGCGGGTTGTTAACCGCTCCACCCACTACCAGCTCCGACGTCAAACGCCACCAAAGGCAGGTGGAAGAAGGACGCCGGGAAGCCATCTTGGACACGGGCGGAAGCCGTAGCTCCAGAGGCAAAAGCTCGAATGCTGTATCTGTTCCGGACCCGGCGATCACGCTAGCAGGGACGAAAAGCAGACGTGAAATAGATGAAAAATTATTCTCCTTCATAAGAGTATCCCAAGTCACCAAACCCGATCCTAAAGGTCAATAAGAAGCCCTCGTGAGTTCTTGGAGGCGGGCCTTTGGCGCGTGCGCACCGCAGGATGCAGGAATCCATTGGCTTTTCCGACTTGGGAAACGCACTTTCGTCACATTTCGTTCTCGCTCTGGAAGCCTTGACAATCTCCAAAGATGTAATAGAGGCTTCCTCAGTCGTTTCCAGTCCTCTTGGATACTAAAGCTTCAAAACTACCTTTCTTTCTTTTTTTTTCTTCGTCAGACTCAATAGAACGCCTGAAATTGAGCCACCGAGACCCTGGCGGCTCATTCAGCGCGGTGCCTTGTGGGTACTGTAGTTTTGGCCGCATTTATGGCTACCTTAAGCATGCGTGGCGTGGTGAGTTGTTGAATGAAGTGAACTTCTTTCGTCGGCCCTCCATACAGTTAAGTCTAAGTTCTTTCTGGACCTCACTTCCTTCCCTGTGATGTTTGTGCTGCGTCCCCCTGATCCCTCTTCTTTGAGGAGTTTTAAGGCCTGTAGAAAATGTAAAGGTGAGCAAGGGACCCTAGACTTTTTTCTTGCTGGTGGGGCTGCGGTTGGTGGTTCCTGGTCGAGGCTGTTACTTTATTTCCCTGTTCTAGTTCTCTTGGTACCTTGCACTTCTTCAGGACCGTTGTGATGCACATGAGTCAAACTAAGAGGTCCCTCTTGTGCTTTTTCCTTAGATTCGAAAATTGGAATGTGACAGGATTCCCGTGCGGTCTTCTGGTTTAGAACTTGCTACTGGTGTTGAAGATCCCTGGATCATTGTTTAATGGAGAGAACTTGTATGCTTTCCTTGCCTTTAAATCACTCCTAAAGCACAATCGTGATTTGTTTGTAAGGGAGAAACACAAAGTCTCCTTTTCAAGAACTGTGCATCAACTATCTTCAGCCTCCAATCTCGTAATTTTCCATAGCAGAGCGGAGCTGCTTTATTTTTAAGCCTCATTCAACTCACTGCAGAATGACCTTCTATTTGCCTGGTTTTCGGAGCTTTCCGAAACTTTGGACGAGCACCCTTTCCTTAGAGCTGGGCCCTGCGACCTCGCCTGTCTTTTCCTTTCTCAGGGTTACCAGGAACCAGCACCGATGGTTTTCTGTCAAAACCACGCCCCCTCCAAATAGCAAAGAAATAAATCTGCAGCTTGCCAAAGCTAGAACACTCAAGAAAGGACATGACAGCAATAGGCAAGGTTCTTTTGATCATTATTTTGCTGCCGGGGCAGCTAAGAAGAGGTCACACTTAACTAGCAACCTCCAGCCGAGAGAGCATGCCCCGTCACGTGTGAGGAGGACGATCAAACTTCCAACTAAACCCCTGAATTCCGAAGAGTGGGATAAACTTAAAGAGGATTTCAACCGGAAGGGCAGTTTTGAAGACTGGGTCATTTCGCAGATGGTGTGCAGCAGTAGCTCTGTAGATGTGGCTAAGTCCCTCCTGGCCTGGGTCGCAGCAAAGAACAATGGCATCGTAGGGTACAATTTACTAGTCAAGTATTTGTGTCTCTGCGTCTTTCACAAGCAGACATCAGAAGTTATTGACGTCTATGAAATCATGAAAGCCAAGTACAAGTGTTTAGAAACTGCGGCTAACACCATACTCATCCGGGGATTGATCCACTCAGACAGGTGGAGAGAGGCCTTGCTGCTGTTAGAAGACATTAAAAAAGTCACGGTCCCTTCGAAAAGGAACTATAATGACTGTATTCAGGGAGCCCTCCTTCATCAGGATGTGGACATGGCCTGGAGTTTGTATCAGGAACTGGTAGGTCATAATCTCATTCCTCTGCTGGAAACTTTAAAAGCCTTCTTTGATTTTGGCAAAGACATAAATGATGATGACTATTCGGACAAACTACTGGACATTCTTCTGTATCTAAGGAATAATCAGCTGTATCCTGGAGAGTCATTTGCACACAGTATAAAAACATGGTTTGAAAGGTAATTTTGATTTTGCTTGTGTGGTTTTCTCTTGGTACCTGTATTTTTAAAGTAGACCCCTTTTTTTGTGTTGTTTATTAGTTGCCGAGACTCATTTTATTCAGATTGTGCTTTCTCCCATCCTGAGGTAAGAACTATTCTACTTTTAAAGCAAAATATTCTCTTGAAAAAGTAGTAGTAATTTGTGCCAATCTCTCCTCACCGCATAAAAGGAAATTATACAGCGTCTTTTGTTTTATATAATAGTTTTCTTCCTTTTAAAACTACAATTCATCTTATTTTCTGAGATATCTAACGTGAATAATTATGTTATAGCAAGAAATTAGAGCAAGAAACGGGTTTAGGTGCGTGTGGGGGGGTGTGCACACATGTATGTGGATGCATACTCGGGTGTGAAGAGCAGAGTTTGACTCTGGGTGTCTTTTATCAAAGTCCACCTTCCTTTTGAGACAATCTCTGGCTGAACCTGGAGCTTAGCATTTCGTCTGAGATCTACCTGTCTCTACTCCCATGTTGCTGGGGTTACAAGTACAGGCTCCATGCCAGGCTCGTACAAGGTTCCAGGAATCTGAACTCGGGTCTTGCGTGTGCAGCAAACGCTTTACCCAATGATCATATTTTCAAAAGTCGTGGCGTAAATAATGTGCTTACGGTTATTCTGAAATCCCTGGGTCTCATCACTTAGGATGCTCAGAGTGGACAGGGCAGTTCCTGATCAATCCTGGTACTCAGTGGAAAACCATCCCCCCATTTGATTTTGCATCTTTCCTTGTCTGGCTATTCTCCCAGGCTCTCTTTTGCTTTGACTCATGCTATCAACCGCATAGCTGTTTATTGCTCCAATCTTTATTCTCCTTTCTTCACCGTTAACTTACGTCAGGCCATTTCCTAAAAGCTTGCTCCTTCTTTTTTCTCTTTTTATTATATATCATGTTTGCAGAACTCTTGGGTAGGAATCATGTCTGATGATCTTAACAGATTTATTGAGCATCCAAAGAAGGAGTGAGAGTGAGAAAGTCTTAGAGCTTAGGGTTTATTCTGTTTTCAAGACTGCCGGTTTTGGAGTAGAGTTTTAGAAGAACAAGGAGAAGGTCTGATGGGAGAGGAGTTAAGATTGAAAACAGGGAGATTTGTTTGGGTGCAATGTTAGATTTCGGTAAGAGGTCGTGAGGTCTGAATTAACTGGTGAAGGAAAGAAGGCGATAGGTTCAAGAATCAATAGGAAGTAAGGGTATGGTGACTGAGAATAAGTCAATAAATAATTTTTGGATGGCTCCAATTACACAAACTGTGTGTTTCCTGCATAGTGTCTATTAGGATGCCGTTCTCAACCTCATTAGAAATGCCGTTCCTGGCAGTGGTCTACAGGTAGCAGCAGCACAAAAGAACAGAGAAATTACTCCAAGCAGGCGCCATGTCTGGCAGCTTTATGAAGATGGTTAGAGCTGAGTGTCATTTAAATAGTATCTCTAGTTTTTTTGCATACGTCCAGTGAAGGTAGATTTAGGCTTGATTTTGTTGTTGTCGTTGTCGTTGTTATGTTTGAGACAGGGTCTCTGTGTAGCCCTGGCTATTCTGGAACTCTGTATAGACCAGGCTGGTCTTGAACTCACAGAGATCTGCTTGCCTTTGACCCCCAGTGCTAGAAATAAAGGCATGCACCGTCATGCCTACCCTTAGACAGGACTTGAGGAAGAGGAGGGTTATGTCAGAAGGTGAACCAAAGGGATGCTGTAGGATACAGTAGAATGCTGTCTGGTCCTTAACCTCAACCACATCCTAGCAGTCGTTGTGAAAGCCATCCGAAGAAAGTATTCTGAACTTTTCTGATCTCTTCCTTACAGAATGTCTAAATACAGTGATTATCTTTAGACTCAGTAGGAATTTTTAACATTCTGATAATCTGGTTTTGTAATCTCTTTTTGTAGCATTCCTGGAAGACAATGGAAAGGACAGTTCACTACAGTCCAGAGAAGGTAAAGACCCTTATTTGTCTTCAATTTGTTTGATTCAGATATAGTAAGTTCTGTTGGTACTGGCTTAAAAATAGGAAGCTCTCAGCTGGGCAGTGGTGGCGCATGCCTTTAATCCCAGCACATAGGAGGCAGAGGCAGGTGGATCTCTGTGACTTTGAGGCCTGCCTGGTCTATAAAGTAAGTTCCAGGAAAGCTAGGACTGTTATATGGAGAAATCCTTTCTTAAAAAACCAGAAAAAAAAAAAAAAAGTAGGAAGGTCTGGAGATGGCTCAGTGGTTAAGAGCTGCTCCTGCTCTTACATAGGATCTGGCTCCGTTCTCAGCAACCACATCTGGTGGCTCACAACTGCCTGTAATTCTAGTTACAGGGGATTGTCTGCTCTCACCTGACCTCTGCCTGCACACTTGTACATACACACACACACACACACACACACACACACACACACACACACACCCCACAGACATAATTAAAAGTAAATCTTCTTTGGGGTAGGGAAGCTTCTGATAACTAAAAAAAAAATGTTTAAGGACATCTTAGGGGTAGGATAATCAAGAATTTATAAAGTTCTTGAGAGGAGAAAAATCTCTGTTGTTTTGAGAGTCTTCATCTGTAGCCCAAGCTGGCTTCAAGCATACAACAATCCTGCTGCCTTAAGCTTCCATGTGTTGAGATTACAGGCATGTAGACAGATTCTGGAGTACTCTAAATGTTACTGTGAGCTCTTGCTAAACCTTAGTGATGTTTGCCCCTAGAAGACTGACCTAGTTGTGTTTTAGGAATGACTAAAAGTTTTACCTAGCTCTTTCTGCCGTCTCTCTCTGTCACCCCCCCCCACGCCGTGATTCTTCTAATGTAAAGCATACATATACCTAAAATATTTTTGTAGAAAAAAAATTTTTTTCATCTAGGTGATTTTCTTTTCTGGATTTTCTGGCATACTGATAGATATTTTGAGGTTTACAAAAAAGGGAAAAAAAAAAACAAATGTGATGATCACAAAGGTTTTATTTTTTTGTCTTACATTTCTGTTTCCTTGTGCTTTGGAATTACTAATTTTAGAAAAAATTATTTTCCAAGACATTATTTAATATAAAACGTTGCAATTGCAGTGGCCATTGTTCAAGCTGTGGTAGAGCCTTAGAGTCTATTCATCTGAGTCCAGAAGAATATGAATTTCTCAAGGGAAAAATCATGAGGGATGTGATAGATGGTGGTGACCAGTATAAGAAGACAACACCTCGGGTGAGTCTGACAGGCTTTTTTGTATTCTTAGATTGCTTGTCTAGAGCAGAGGGCAACACTTTTTTTCTTGTAAAGGCCAAATAGCGAGTATTGTGGGCTTCGTGAGCCATACAGTCTCTGCTGTAATGTTTTGGTTTTGTTATAATTAAAACAACAATGGATAATATATAAATGAATGATTGTAACTGTTCTGTTAAACTATTCACAGGACTAGGAAGATGGTTCACCAGGTGAAGGGCTTGCTATGTCAGCTCAAGGGCCTGAGTGTAGATACCTAACCTTCGTGTAAAAGCTAGACATGGTGGCCCATGCCTGGGGGAGTTAAAACCCAAGAGCACTGAGTTCAAAAATAGGCATGGGGCTGACAAGATGGCTCAGCCAATAAAGGCGATTGCCACCAAGTCCAATGACCTGAGTTTGATTACCAGAACACACATAGTGGAAGGAAGGACTGATTCCACAGGTTGTCCTTTGGCTTGCACACACACACACACACACACACACACACATACACACACGCACGTGCACACACACATAAATGTTAGAAGAAGAGTGGCCAGGAAAAGAGTTGTCTTGGAGGACAGAACGTGAGGGGTGTGGATGATCATTTGGGTATCTCGCAATATCTGTCCGGATGGATTCCAGGACTCTCATGGGTCAACACTCTGGATGCTTGAGTCCTTCCCATCAAATGACACACTGTTTGCTTGTACAAAACAGTGAATTAGTGAATTTGTGGACGTCATTCTGTGGTTGTGTGATTTAGTATTTCCCACAGAGCTTAGCTCACCGAGGGTGGTTGAAGCTAGACATGGCACACTGTAGTCCTCGTGCCTGGGAAGATGAAGGCAGTAGACTCGCTTGGCCAAGGCCAGCTGTAGAAAGATCTGTCTTAAAGACAAGAACAAAGAAAAACCCAAGAGCACTGAGTTCTGTTGACTAGATGTATCGGGTGGGTACCTAGAAAATAGTTCACGTGACTAACATGGGCCAAAAGTAAGTGAGGGCGGAAGGTAGAAAGTCCACAGAGTACCTTGCTCGAGAAGTCAGGGAGGCTTCAGGTTTGGAGTTCTGTTTTTGTTTTCATACTACAGATCAGACCTGGAGCCTCCCCTATGCTTACGTAAGCACCCTTCTAATGAGCCATGCCCTCAGCCGACAGAAGGGGGTGTCAGGCGTGGTGGCAGTGCACACCTCCTAGCTCTTGGGAGGCAGAAACAGGAGGATCTCTATGATTCCAAGGCCAGCGTGATCTACATAGCGAATTTCAGTACAGTAAGGGCTATGTAGAGAGACCTGTCTCAAAAAAGCCAAGCTGGGCAGTGGTGGTGGCGCACGCCTTTAATCTCAGCCCTTGGGAGGAGGAGGCAAGTGATCTCTGTGAGTTCGAGGCTAGCCTGGTCTACAAAAGCTAGTTCTAGGACAGCTAGGACTGTTTTGAAAAACAAAAACAAACAAAGAAAAAATCGGAAAAAAGAAAGGGGTGCGGACAGGTAGTGCACATTTTTTCTGTGGGACCCATGGGGAACTGGTCCTAGGACGCTCAAAGCTAAGATTTTGAAGTCTGAGAAGCAGGGTTGAAAGCATCCTCATACCAATGCCCAACAAAACAAAGAACACAGCAACAACAAAATGCCACTTCACTCACATGTAGCTGACCCCAGCTTCACCTCCCCAGGCAGCGCATGGTAGTGAGGAGGCAGAAACATCCCCATCAAGGGCCTTAGGAGACGACCTCGGCTACTGTGTCTTTTATCAGTTTTTATTTGTAACTTTTTAAAATTTAAATCCCATTTTATGTATGTGGGCATTCTGCCTGCTTATATTTCTGTATACCACTGTGTGCCTGGTGCCCACTAAGGCCAGAAGAGGGCACTGGGTTTCCACTGGGTTCCCTGGACCTAGAGTTACAGATGTGAGCCACCATGCAGATATCAGGAATTGAACCTGGGTCATCTGGAATAGCATTCAGTGCTCTTAACCCCTGAACCATCTCTTCAGCCCCTTGTTGTTATTTTTTTATTTTAGTTTAGCTAGTTTTTTTTTTTTTTGATACAGGGTCTCTGCATTCTATAGTCTGGCTGCAGCCCCTTGTTTTTAGTGTTTAATTGCATTTGTTATTTTCTGTACATGTGGGCACATGCATCTGGTGACCACATGCAGATGCTAGAGGGATTCGGTCCCCTCCTTCCACCATTTGGGTCTTGGGGATCATCCTTGGCAGCAAGTACTTCCACCTGCTAAACGATTTTGCTGGCCCCGATTTTTATTTTGTGTCGTTGCTGTTTATACCAGTTTGTTAGGGCTACCAGAACAAAATGCCACAATGCCGCAGACTAAATGCTGTAAGCAGCAACAGTTTGTGTTCTCACAGACACCGGTACTAAAGTCCCAGGTCAAGATTTTGGCAGGTTTGGTTTCTCCTGAGCACCTCTTGGTGTAAAATGGCTTCTATAGTGATTCTATAGTGATAGGTGTTTTGTGTACCACTTGCCTTCCCAGTGCCCTCGAAGGCCAGAAGAGGACACCAATTTCCCTGAAACTGGAGTTGTAGGTGGTTGTGAGCTACCGTGTGGCTATTAGGTTTTGTTTTGTTTTTTTTTTTTCAGCCAGCATTTTTTTTTTTTTTTTGGTTTTTCGAGACAGGGTTTCTCTGTGGCTTTGGAGCCTGTCCTGGAGCTAGCTGGTAGACCAGGATGGTCTCGAACTCACAGAGATCCGCCTGCCTCTGCCTCCCAAGTGCTGGGATTAAAGGCGTGCGCCACCATCGCCCGGCTTGGCTATTAGGTTTTGAACCCTGGTCCTCTGGAAGAACAGCCTGTACTTTGAGCCACCTCTCAACCCCAACAAACAATTCTTATGACTTCATTTTACCTTAATTTATTTTTTTAAGATATTTATTTATTTATTTATTATGTATACAATATTCTGTCTGTGTGTATGCCTACAGGCCAGAAGAGGGCACCAGACCCCAGTACAGATGGTTGTGAGCCACTATGTGGTTGCTGGGAATTGAACTCAGGACCTTTGGAAGAGCAGGCAATGATCTTAACCTCTGAGCCATCGCTCCAGTTATTTTTTTATTTTTTTATTTTTTTGAGGCAGGGCCTTCCAAGTGCTGAGCCAACCCACCAGAGTCTACATTACTACTTCAGGGTGTCCCCCAGCTGTATAAGACAGCTCAGGCCTGTAATTCCAGCTCTCTGGGAGGTGGAGACAGGAGAGATGGTGTGCAAGGTCATTCTCTTTTATATAACAAGTTAAAGACCAGCTTGAGTTGCATGAGACCTTGTGTCAACTATAACATAATTCAGTTTAAAGTTTCTCCGATTGAAGTAACATTCTGAGATACCAAGGAATGAGACTTCCAATACATGGAATTTGGTACTGGGTGATTCATCTTAACGTGCTATTTACTAGAGATATATATTAAAACAATATTTTACAAGGTGCTGTGGTTCATGCCTGCAATTGCCCCTTTCAAAAACAAAACAAACAAAAAAATTAGCCAGTATTATAGCCAACATTTTACATTATTTTGGTTCTAGGAACATTACAGACATCTGGATGATAAAGGACCGCCTACTTTCTGTGGCATGCTTATAATTTGGGATTATGAAGTATAAACCAAGGAGCGATTTGCTAAATGCAGATAAATTTTATTTGTCTACTTTCAAATAAATTATGATGTCCTCTAACCTCCACAAGCACCCAAAAGAGGCATTATTGAAGTGGTTTTGGGCTTCTGTGTTTCCCCCAAATAGTACTTTTTGTTCAAAGCAAAATAATAATAAAACACCTGTTATCCCCAGTTCCTGGTTAGGAGAGCACAGAAGTCTCTTAAGCACACTGACACTTTGAGCCCCACCCTCTGACATTTCTGTTTTTAATTTATTTTTTTAAGATTTCTTTTATTTTTACTTACGTGTACATCTGTGCGTGTGGTGGAACTGGGTGGGGCGGAGTGTGCACTTGTGAACGACACAGAGGACAGAGGAGGACACTGTGTCCCCTGGCGCTGAAGTACAGGCTGTTGTGGGTGCTCTTGTCTGCTGAGCCGTCTCTCCAGCTCCAGATTCGCATTATTTTAAGTACAGATTTATTGGACTCTGTTTGGCATAGAAGAAACTGCACATCAGGTGTTTAGTGTGGTGAGTTTTGACGTGTGTGCTTTTCATGCAAGCCAGACAACCCAAGCCACGACCCAAACCACAGCGGAAGGAGAAAGCCAAATTCTGGAAATTGCCCTCTGGTTTCATACCCTTGTGTGGCATGCACCTGCCCGCACTCATGCACACACCTCTCCCTCTCTCTCTCTCTCTGTCTCTCTCTCTCTCTGTCTCTCTCTCTCTCTCTCTCTCACACACACACACACACACCCCCCCCCCCCCCCCCCCTCTCTCTCTCTCTCACACACACACACACACACACACACACACTGATAGTACATAGTATTAAGATTCAGGCTACTGTGCAGGCCCTTTTGTGCTGTGCACTAGTTTCCCATGACTGCCCTAACGAAATGCCACAAACTGGACAATTTAAAGTCACAGGAATTATCCTATCACGGTCCTGGCTGCTAGACGTGTGAAATCCAGAAGCTGTCATGCCGCTTCTGGAGGCTCCAGGGAAGAGCCCCCCTCCCCGCTTCCAGCTTCAGAAACCTCCCACTCCTAAACATTTCGTACTCCTCCCCTCTTTTCTCCATATCTTAAGTCCCTTATTTAACTCCTGGCTTGGGGAGGTCCAGGTTAGGGTTTTCCAAAGCTGCCAGCTGACTCTCAGATACAGCAGGCAGAGAATGGCCATTTGTAATGTGATGTTTTGATGGACCTTCCTGCACAGCAGATTTCTGCGGGGTAGAGAGAACACATCTCTAAAGAAACACAAGCAAAGAAGGCAACTTTTTAGTTTTTCTGTTTTTAATTAGTTAATTAATTAATTGGTTTCGAGACACAAAGCAAGTCTTTTGTTTTCTTTATTTTTTGAGCCTTGGATGTCCTGGAACTCACTATGTAGACCAGGCTAGCCTCAAACTGACAGATCCACCTGTCTATGCACACACACACACACACACACACACACACACACTCACACACACTGCTGAGATTAAAAGTGTACACAACTTCTTTAGGCACAAATCAATCTTTAGCCCAGGTGAGCTAATATTAACTATGTAGCCCGGACTGGCTTTTTTTTTTTTTTTTTTTTTTTTTTTCGAGACAGGGTTTCTTTGTGGCTTTGGAGCCTGTCCTGGCACTAGCTCTGTAGACCAGGCTGGTCTCGAACTCACAGAGATCCGCCTGCCTCTGCCTCCCAAGTGCTGGGATTAAAGGTGTGCGCCACCATCGCCCCGGCCCGGACTGGCTTTGAACTCATGATGCTAGTCTCAATCTCTCTGACTGCCAGGATTTTAAGTGTGGGGCACTAACCACACTTCCTGCTTTAAACATTTGTTTGTTGTGCTTAGACAGTTTAGCCACCAGGTGGCAATAGCGTAATGTATATATTCTAGGTCACTGGGCAAGTCAGTCCTGTGAAAGGTTTGGACCTTTCTGAGACTGACATGTCGCTGTCATGTTGTTTTCAGTCAGCCGAGTGGTAGCAGGTAAAGAGAGGAGCTGTGGGTGTGAATTTTAACTGAGCAAAGCAGAACTCCAAATAATCTAATTGTGTGGGCATCCGTGACGCGCAAAAGGAAGAAGAAGAAAAAAGAAATGGGCCATGCGTGGTGGCCCATAGTCCTCTTGCCCCTACCTCCCAAATGTGGGTTTACAGCCCATCACACCTGACTCGTCCATTATTTTTTGTTTGTTTTAAGACAGGGTCTCTCTACGTCGCCCTGGCTGTCCTGAAACTTATCATATAGACCAGGCTGGCCTCAGAGAGATCCACCTGCCTCTGCCTCCCAAGTGCTAGGACTAAAGGCGTGCGCCACCAAACCTGGCTTGTCCTTTATTCTTAACAAAAATAAATAAATAACAGTCAGTTTTTTTATTTTGTTTTTCTTATAGACAATTGCTCACATAAGAATTCAGTACTTTAGGACTGGTAATGGAGGTGGTTGTGAGAACATTTGACTAGTACTGGAGAAGCCCTGGTTTAACCCCCATTTCCTTATAAACCTGATGTGGTAGCACACACCTGCAGTTCCAGCAAGTAGAGGCTGGAATATCCTTGGCTACACAGTGAGCACAAAGCCAGTCTGAGATACATAAGACTGCCTCAAAAGTGGATGGATGGATGGATGGATGGATGGATGGATGGATGGATGGACGGACGGATGGACGGACGGACAGACAGGTAGACAGATGAGTTCCTTAATCTTTTATTAAGGAAAATGTCCAACATGTGCACAGGTGGAGAGACTAGTAAAACGGACCACTCCTTCCGTGATCCTGCCTTGTTTTATTTGTTTCTCCTCCCATTTCCCCTTTGCCCCTCATAGTAATTTGACACATCTAGCAATTATTTATCGTATAAATTATAGATTCACTTTTAAGTAGCTTCCTTTGTTTCCCATGTCTTAAAAAATGTTCCTTTGTAAAGTCATGCTTTTCCTGCACATTTAAAAATACATTGGAATAGCATTTCTTGAAATTTTTGGTTTCAAGCCTTTTTCTATTCTTAAGCGTTATTGAGGCGTGGGAAGGATGCTCGAGGGCGAAGTACTTGCCATGCAAGCGTGAGCTGAGATTCCCCGTGTCCACAGAAAAGCAGGTGTGGCAGTTAATTGTTCGGGAGGGGTAAAGGTAGGTCCTGGGAACTCCATGGCTGGCCATCTAGAGGACGCTCCAGGTTCAGTGAGAGACCTGCCGCACAGAGTAAGCTGGAAAGCAGTAGAGGAAGATAGCCACAAACACACTCAGGCACCTGCATGCACACACGTACACCACACAGGCATGCACATTTGTGTGTGCATGCTCTTGTGCGCGCGTGTGCATGCAAACATACAGAGTCTCAAGGGAACTTGAGAGATGTTTTATGTGGGGTTATATCTATTGATGTTTCTGGTTTAGAAATGTATTCTGGGCAGGAGGCGGTGGTGCACACCTTTAATCCCAGTGCTTGGGAGGCAGAAAGCAGGAAGATCTCTATGAGTCAGAGGCCAACCTGGTCTACAAAGCAAGTTCCAGGACAGCCAGAGCTGTTACAGAGAGAAACCCTGTCTCAGAAAAACAAAACAAAACAAAAATGTATTCTGATAGCCTTTAAAATCAGAACTATTACATGGGCACATTTTAGGGAAATTTTGTTCAAAACAAAAAATAAATAGTATCAGTGAGAAAGAGCTGCATTATTTATCTTTGCAAGTCACTTTATTTATGCAGCCCAATAGTCCACTTTTTAAAATGGCAAAACAACTTATATTTAGACATAGCCAGCTGGATTGTCCAGAGCTTCACAGTCGAGCAAGGTGAACAGAAGCTGTGGCCATGGCATGGAGCTCCTTCAGTGGGTACTTGCTGACCTTGACCCAGTGTCTACTCCTGCAGCCGGAACTTGATGTTGGTGTAGAGTGGACCAGACAGACTTTTCTTGGGGCGTTCTTCAGGGATATTGGGGCTATCTTGGGAGCTGAAATGGCTTGAGCTGTAGAGTTATAGTATGCAAGTGTGTATGTGTGAGAGAGAGATAGACAGACAGACTTTGAATAGTTTTAATACTTTTTTTTTTCTTATTTGTGAGTTGTTTAAAATAGGTGTCACTGTATAGCCCATGATAGCCTCAAGTTCACTATGTAGTCCAGGCTAGCCTCGAACTGACCATTTGGCTGTGGGAGAGACATGGGTTTCTTACTTTGCTTTTGAGTATCTTTTTTTTTTTAATGTGTATGGGTGTTTTGCTTACACTTGTGTCTGTGTACCACTTCTATGTCTGGTGCCTGCAGAAGACAGAAGAGGGTGTCAGATCACCTGGAACTGGAGTTGTAGAAGGTTGTGAGTCATCGTGTGGATGATAGGAACTGAACCTAGGTCCTCTGCAAGAGCAGAAAGTGCACTTAACTACCAAACCATGTCTCCAGTTTCTCAAATATCATCTTAATGAAAGAGTTGACAGCCATCCTGGGTTATATAGTGAAACCTGTCTCAAAACAGAAAAAAAATCAGTCAAATAGATAACCAGAGTGTGCTGAGGGGGTGACTGGTGGGGTAAAAGCTTCTGTCTCAAGCATGAGGTCATCTCAGCATGAAAGCCTGTCTCATACTGCAGGGGCCTGTAATAGCAGTCAGTGTTCCTGCAGAGGGGACCCGGGGAGGCAGGAGGTTCCCAGGAATCTGGCAGGCTAGGTATTATGGTTTGCACAGCAGCAAAACCAAGAGGTAGAAGGTGTGAAGACCAATACCTAGGGTTCCCTTCTGACCCCCACACACATAATAGAACACCCAGGGTTCCGCCCTGACCTCCACACACCCACACTCACACACATGATAGAACACCCAGGGTTCCGCTCTGACCTCCACACACCCACACTCACACACATAATAGAACACCCAGGGTTCCGCTCTGACCTCCACACACCCACACTCACACACGTAATATATACACATCCTGAACACACACATCACAAAGGGGACCGTCCATTAGGGTGGCCCAACAGGTAAAGGCACTTGCCACCAGGTCTGCCACCTGAGTTCCATTTTCCAAAAGTCACATGGGAAGAGAGTTGACTCCACCTACTCACCTGCTAACCTCTACATGCACGCCGTGCATATACACACACTAAATAAATAAATAAAAACCATTTATAAAAGACAACAAAGAAAACACAAGGCAGATCATTGATAATCCTATAGTTTAAAACTTTTTAAATAATTCCAATAATTTGGGATTCTCTTTGCTGAGAAAAGAAGGAGGAAGGCAATTTCTGTGTGGTACCTGTGTTTGAATTCTCATGGTGACATTGAAATCAACCCATTAATCTCACTTGATAGCATCTTTCAGGTGATTGACAGAAAGGAGGCCTTCTGATGTTCTTCTAAATACAGGACCTGTGGTACAGACAGGGCAGCAGTGTAAGGCCTGATGTAATGTCGGTATAGTTTGTGGTGGGCAGTGTTTTTGTTTGAGACGGGATCTCACTGTATAGTTCTGACCCCAAACTCCTGTGTAAACCCTGCTGGCCTTGAACTCACAGAGATCCTCCTGCCTCTGCCTCTCTCAAGGGTTGGGATTACAGGTGTGTGCTGCTCTGATCAGCATTGTACAGATTTTAGGGGTTTGTTCTTAGTTGTTTCAAATCTGAGGGCAGAAATCCCTAGTGTGGGTTGGAGTGGCAGCTGGACACCGCAGATATAAAATAAGCTCTTTATCAGAAAGTCGCCAGAACTGTCTCTTTTGAGTCTGAAGATCTTGTTATTGCTTCTTTTTTAATTGTATTTTTTAAAAAAAGAAAACAAACTATCTTTTTTCATTTTACATACCAGTCCCAGTTCCCACTCCCTCCCTTCCTCCCATATCCTCCGCCTTCCCTGATCTTGCTATTTCTAAGATAAATCATGGGATTCCCCATCCCCAGATTTAAAAAAAAAAAAGTGTGGTGAATGGTAAATCTGGGGAGCTTAGCGGCTTTTAAAAAGCCAGGAATTGTGTTCTTCTACACGGTCCTTTGGTGTGCTTATTTAGGATGTCCATTCATGAACAACTACTTGTTAACGTACAGACGTTAGCCCAGTGTGTCTGTGATAGAACCATCTCCGAACCTCATCCCCTTCCTTTCTTCCCCAACTCCACAGTTGGACACCTGAATGTAGACATGTGATCTCTGGGTCACCAAGTGTGGACTCTGGTTATAAAGGTGAAGGAATTAGGAAAGTCAGTAAGTGCAGGAAGGCTGGAAACTTAAAACAGTCACCCCTCGCAGTGGCCTTCACTTCCGCATTCACACAGCAGAAGCGCTCACACCTGAGCGTTCCTTGTGAGGGCCCACCCACCCGCCCGCCTACTTTTCCTTCCTCCTAGAATATTTTACCTATTTCTGCATTGCTCTTCACTTTTTCTCATTTGGTTTTTACTGGATCTTTTTTTTTTTTTGAGACAGGGTCTCTCTGTGTATCCCTGGCCATTCTGGAACTCATTCTGTAGACCAGGCTGGCCTAGAACTCCAAGAGATCCACCTGCCTCTGCCTCCCAAGTGCTGGGAGTAAAGGTGTGCGCCACCACCACCCAGCTTTACTGGATTTTTAAAAGTTTATTTTATGTATACGGGCATTTTGCCTGCGTGTGTAACTGTGCACAATATGGAGAACACTGGATCTCCTGGAACTGGAGTTACAGATAGTTGTAAGTCTGTGTGTGTACTGGGATTTGAATCCGGGTCTTCTGGACAGCAGCCAGTGTTCTTAACCCCTGAACCATCTCTCTAGCCACTTTTCCTGGAATTTTACCAACTGGAGTTCAGTTTCCTTTATGAGATTTGATTTGAAATAATGCACTCTTTTTGTACTTTCTTTTAATGCCTCCATGAATTTCGTTTTATGCAAGGCCAGGGGTGTACTTACAGCTCTTTTAGCATGACATGGTGACTTTTGGCTGTGGAGAATGTCTTAGGGCAGTTCTGAGAGGAATGCTGGATTGAGAGGCACATGTGGATGGAAATACAAGAAGCTAAGGGATAAAGCCATGTTTAGGAGTTACTGGGTTACTAAAAAATGTAATAAGATATTTTCTTTATTTAATAAAGGTTAAGTATGCCTTGTATTCCTGACAGCTTCCACATTGGATTATCTTTGCTTTAAGAGATTAAAATTTAATAAAAAGCATGGTGGCTCATGCACTTTGGAATCCTAGCACTTTGGAAGTGGAGGCAGGAAAATTGGGAGTTCAAGGTCATTCTCTGCTTACACACTGAATTCAAATCCAGGTTGGCCTACATAAGATCCTGCCTTAAAAACCTAAATGAATGAATGTAACACGAATAATAAAAACCCAGAGACAGGTATTGGGGTTCAAGATAAAAGTTCAGAGAAGCAAAGCAGCAAGCCACTAGAGAGCTCTTACCTCTATGAAATCTTCAGTATGAAAAGAGAGAGAGTTTCTGTCTCATCCAACCTTAAATTCCTCTCTAGTGCTAGTCTTAAAGGCATGCACCACCACCACCACCACCTCGCCTAACTAGTATGGCTGCTGGGATTAAAGGTGTGTGCCACCTCTGCCTGGCCTCTATGGCTGACTAGTGTGGCTAGCTTTGCTTTTCTGATCTTCTGGTATGCTTTATTTATTAAAACGTATACAAATGGACGAGTGAGCAAACAAATGAATAAATATAGCAGCATTTTAATATTTTGCAAATATCAGTTTATTTAACAGATTAAAAAAAATTTAAACGATATGTATGTTTGTGGGAATGGGTACGTAAGTGCAGGTGTTGTCAGAGGCCAGAGATGTTGGTGCCCCTGGAGCTGGGGTTACAGGTGATGTTCAGGATTAAACTCAGGTCCTCTGGAAGAACTGTCAGCCACGGAGCCCCTCTCCAGCCTCTGGATTTCTCTGTAATCATGGAGGGGTTCCCTTGCTGCTCTCTTCCTGCTTCCTGGTCTTTGAACAGAAGGTTGGATCCGATGGTTGCCAAGGCCCATTTGGGGCACTTTGGTGTTAAGATCCTGTTGCCAAGCAGCTTCTTTATCTAGGAAAGAGAACTGGGGGCAGATCGTCCTGTGGTGCAGAGCTGAAGGAGGAGCCCTGAAGGCCAGGGCTACAGAGGAAGTTGTGATTTGGGTTTGTGAGGTTGCAGTCTGAATACTGTGCTGTCAGGTTGGGAGGCAAGAAGAGGACAGCACATCCTCGCCAGCCTGGTCTACAGGGCGAGTTCCAGGACACTCATGGCTACACAGAGAAACCCTGTCTCGAAAAAAAAAAAAAAAAAAAAAACAAAAAATGAGAGCATGTGCTGTCTCGGTGATCAGTTTTTTGGCTGTAGATGGGAAACAGAATGAAGAATTTGAGTGGGGTGCTGTGCTGTCTCACATGTGGACCCCAGCACTCCGAAGGGCAGCCTGGGCTATGTAGTGAGTCCCTGGCCAGCCTAGGCTACATAACCGTGTCTCAGACAAACAAACAAATAAGGAAAATAGGGGCTGGGATGGATGGGGTTGGCCCGAATTCTCAGGTCAACTTATTTTATAGGCGCATGGGGATTTATTGTTCTGTCTCTTTTGTATATGATTTAAATTCTAATTCTAGTTTTTTAATTGACACTCTACAGCCAGGTAAGGTGTTCTCCCTGTAAGAATGAAGAGCTGAGCTCTGCTCCACAGCACCCATGTAGAAGCTGAACACAGAGGTACACATGTGTAATCCCATGCTAGGAAAGCGAAGACAGCCGATCTGAACATGTGAACTCCAGGGTCACATTCCCCCAAAGTTGTCCTCTTACCTCTACATGTGTGTGCCATAACATGCGTGTGAATATACACACATACATATGCTAAATAAATAAATATAGTAAAGTTATAATAATAAAATAGGAAATAATTGAGGAAGACATCCAGTGGCAACATCTGGCCTCTACATGCAAGTGCACGCACGCACACACACACACACACACAGAGAGAGAGAGAGAGAGAGAGAGAGAGAGTGAGAGAGAGAGAGAGAGAGAATTGGTGTCTTAAACAAATACACAGAGAGAAAGGGAGAAAGAAAGTATCTTAAACAGACTTAAACAAGTACACTTGGGCAGGGGAGATGGCTCAGTGGTTAAGAGCACTGGCTGCTCTTCTAGAGAACCCAGGTTCAATTCCCAACACCCACATGGCAGCTCACAACTGTCTCTAACTCCAGTTCAAGGGGATCTGATACCCTCACACAGATGTACATGCTGGTAAAACACCAATGCACTCATGTGTTTTTTAAAATTTCATTATTAAAAAAAAAAAAAAAGTCCACATCCACTTTCAGGGTAAACGTTGTGCAGAGGGAGATTGTGAGACGGTGCATCCTTGGTGCTGTCCTCCCAGAGCAGCATCTTTCTGAGCATCTCTCCTAGAGAAGCACTGTCCACTTAGGTTCACTCAAGATGCAAATAATTCAAGTCCTCGTTATAGTGTGAAAGTCTCCGTTAAGCAAGTATTTTGAAAATACTGAAAGTTGCTGGGTGTGGATGCAGATGCTTTGATCTTAGAGACAGAGCCAGAAGCAGGTGGATCTGAGTTCAGGCCAGCCAGGGTCATATAATAAGACACTCTCAAACAAAATAAAGCATCCCTAAGCCCTGGAAAATTGTCTTGTCATTTGTACAGTGGTACTATGTAGACCAGACTGGCCTCGAACTCATGGAGCTCTGTCTGCCTCTGCCTCCTGGTGCTCGGATTAAAGGCGTGCGCCACCACCACCTGGCTGCCTTTTCTGTTTTTAAAGCGATGAGATTAAATTTTTGAGTGGAGTAGGTAGCACGGCTCATTTGGCTTCCAAATGGGATATAGAAAGGCTTCCTGTTGTATTGCATTGCTTCTGGTTTACAAAAGTTATTAACTTGAAAACCAGCAAAAACAAAACCCTATAACCTGTCTGTGTGGCTCCATGGTGTAGTGGGAACTGAAGCTGGCTTGGCTCTGGCTTCTAGCACAGGTGTGAACTGCAGATTGGTTCTGGGGTGGGGAGACTTCCACGCAGGGAAGTGAAGCCCGGGAGTTTATGTCCTCCACAGTGCTAATTGGGAAGTGTGAGGTTCGGGGCTTTCCATCCTTTGTTAATAAGGCCTCCAGGCGCATTTCCTCTGTGTTCGTGCAGGGGCCTGAGCTGTGGAGCAGCTGCAGGGAAGTGAAATGTGATTTCCTGTGCTCAGGAGTGCTGGCTTCTCGTTTGGAGGTTTTATAATTGCAAGAGCGCACCATGCATAGATTGAGCTATCGCTTGGCGGGTTAAAGAGTGGGTCTGTTTTGTTCTCTGGAATTGCTGCACTTATGCCGGCAGCAGATTTGCTCAGGTGACTTGAATCCACAGACAGTTCATGTTGTCTCAGCACCCAGCATTTAATGGCTCACTGTCTGGTGCTTTGGACCTAGAGTGGAGTGATCATATTCCGCCATGTGAACAAGAGTCCTGCAGCTCCTTTGCGTGCTCCAGTTGTACACATGCGTGTGTCTTTTTGGGCTGAGTGTTTATTTCAGATTCTCTGAGATGAGAAAGGCTGCAGGGGATAGTTTCGGGGGAAGGTACGGCCCAGCTTGTCAGGTAGTGTGCCAGAGTGGCCAGGGCCGTGGGAAGAAGTCAGTATGGTGGGTACCCAGGAACTATCCGACTGCAGCTAAGACACCTTTCCTGTACTTTCTGCCGGTGTCTTGAGGCCTAAAACATTTATTCTTTTTTCCAAAACTATGCTTTGGATGCTGGTATGGTAGCATCCTGCTCTAATCTCAGCAGGAGGATCAAGAAGTCAGGGCCAACTGGGACTACATGGGTAGGTGGACCCTATATAATAAGAAAACAGGCAGGTTCATCTGGTACCACCCTTGCCTACTCTCTCCTCGCAGAGTAAGAAATAAATGTATCTCTTTCTAGTGGGGGGGACCCATAAAATGTAGGAGCCTGTACTGCTCTAGACATAGGCCAGACCTTTGCAGGGAGGAGATTGTGATGCTTTTGTCCTAAGTCACTTGCCAAATGGCAAATGTTCATGGCATAGGCCTCCACACCTACTGTCAGAGATGCTTCAGATAGCTAGGAAAAACTAGTTATTAAGTACCAGACTAACCTGACAGGTCTCCTGTGGAACCCGCTGGTTACAGTGCTAATTGGTGAGGTTCAAGGCACAGCCTATGTCCCTGTTAGCTGTGAGGTCAATGAAACTAGAAACTAGTACTTAAATCCTAATTTAAATTTATTTCTATTGCTTTGGGATAAAAGTTTTAATTACATTTATTTAATGGAGTGCGTGTGTGTGCATGCGTTCATGCATGTGTGTGTGTGTGTGCGCGCACGCGCGTGTGTGCGTGTATGTGCGTGCACCATGATGCAAGTATGGGGGCCAGAGGACAAATTTCAGGAGTCCTTTCTGTCCTCTTACCACGTGGGACTGAAGTCTGGCTGTCTGGTTAGGCAGCAGTTGCCTCTTTCCACTGAGCAATCTCACTGCCGTGATCCTATTTTTAAATGCAAGATCACTGTAGCCAACTGTTTTATGAGCCATTTCTGAGTGTTCATTATGAACTCGACATGTCAAACATAAACCATCGCTGGGCCTGGTGGCATGTGCCTTTAATCCTGGCACTCTGAAGGCACAGAAAGGCAGATCTCTGTGAGTTAAAGGGTCGACCTGGTCTGTGTGGGAATTCCAAGCCAAACTAAGTTACACCGTAAGACTGTCTCAAACAAACAAACAAGCAAACCCAGCGGATTTGTAGGTGCTCTCTCCTTTGCGTTTCCCCTGTGGTTTCCTCTTTATCTGCTGCCTGGACCAAAATGACTAAAGCTCATTTTGTCTCCTCTCTAATCCTTGACTTTGTATCTAACCAGTCACTAGTCCTGTTTTTGGATTTTCTCATGTCTGCCTCTGCTGTTCCACGTGCACTAATTCTGTATCACCTGGGCATTTAGTATTAACTCGGTTTGCGGATTCCTGCCTGTTTACCTGTGTAGACTCTCTCCTTCCAGCACCTTCCCCCTGTTCTGTTGCCAGGTTAGTCTTCCAGAACACCGATTTGATCATATTCCCCTCTTGTTCAAAAAATGTGGTGCAGTTTCCCACCCTGTGATGAAGCTGACTTTTCCTAAACCACAGCCTACACTTCAGGCCCTGACTCTCAACCTCCCCTCTCCAAACACTGCTTCAGCCAGGACTCACCAGCGCTGAGCTCTTGTTAGTTCCCCTTCCCCTTCCCCTAAAATGTGTTCTTACCTCCAAGGCCTCAAGGCTTTCTAAAGTGCCTTTTCTGTCTTTCTTGACTTTTTTAAACTATTTTTTTTATTAATTTGAGAATTTCACACAGTGGATTTTGGTAAGATCCACCCCCTAACTCCCCCCAGATCCGTCTTTTACCCTGGAGTCTAATCTGTATTGCCCAGCTCCTCCTGGGTGTGGGGCACTGTCCTAGAGTGTGGTCTCTGTACCAGGTGTCGCACAGTTAAGGGAAACTGATCCTTCCGGCAGCTGTCAAATGCTAGCATCTTCAGCTGAGCGTGGACTTCATTCCCACCCCCACCTGCCTCCACGCTGGGATTTTGTCTGTTATGAGCTTGTGAAAGTCTTGTGTGTGTGCTGTAACCATCCCTGTGGGCTCAAATGGGCAACTACCCTATTGTGTCCAGAAAACACTTCCCTTGGTGCCATCCACCAGCTCTGACTCCTACAGTTTTTCCATCCCTTTCCACAAAGATCCCTGATAGAGATGTCCCATTTAGGGCTGAGCACTAATGAAGTCCCTCATTCTGTGCATGTTGACCAGTTGTAAGCCTCTGTGTCAGTTGACTTATACTAAAAGAAGCAGCTTTTGATGGTTTGGAGATGCACTCTATGGGTAAAGCAGGAAGCCATTAGAAGTCGTGCTAATATTATGTCCATTTAGCAGAATAATAGCGATAGATTCTTCCCTAGGGCCTATGACTATCTGCCCACTGATTCTTGGCCTCCGTAACAGTTTTGGCTGTGGGGTTTCATCTCATTTGGCCTTAAATCCAACCAGAAAGTTATTGATTACTCCCATAACATTTATGCCACGATTGTACCAGTAGACATATCTCACCAGGCGGATTGTTATTGCAGCTTGAATGGTTCACAATTGGGTGAGATTAATGATTACTTTTTCATCCAGTAGCATGTGTACTGCCTTCCACCACTACAAAAGCTAGCCGGCGGAGACTTTCAGGTCAGTATCCACTTGGTTTCTCCATGTTTATGTAAGTGGATTCAAGTAAGTGATCGACTGATCAATTCTGCAATAGGATTTTATCTCCAAATTCTGGAGGGTAACTAAGAGCAGTTGCAACAGCCTGCAGTATTTGGGGGTCTGTGGGACCACATTGGCTAGCAACTCAGAAGGATGTAATCCATTCCTGCAACTGAGGCTTTTAAACTCTCTCTCTCCCTCCCTCCCTCCCTCCCTCCAGAAGTAAGTTTCCATGTAGCTTTTTCAAAAGCTCTTCAGTGTTAGTTATCCCTCCCTATATTCCCTCTTCTACCATAAACCTACCACCGCCCATCTAGCCCTTTCTGTCCAGTAGTCCTAATATTCCCCTTTCCCCTTTATAGTTGTATTCTATCTTCTCTTCCTTATCTTTCTTTCTTGACTTCTGTAGTCTTCACTTGCTTCCTTTGAACTTATAGCATGTATTAATCCTATAACAAGTCTGATGTGGGATTCCCCTCTGTATGCTATGAATATGTCTCATTGCCATTGGTTAATGAAAAACTGCTTTCGACTAATGGCTTAACAGAATATAGCCATGCTGTAAAAGATATGTGTCTATATCTCTATATAGATATAGAGATAGAGATAGAAATATATAGATATCTATACCTAGAGAGAGAGAAGGCAGAGTCAAAGAGGTGCCATGTAGCTGCCAAAGGAGACAGATACCCAAGAACCTTATCAGTAAACCACGAGCCTCATAGTAAAATACAAAATAATGGAAATGGGTTAATTTAAGATATGAGCTAGTTATCAATATGCTTAAGTGATTGGCCAAGCAGTGTTGTAATTAATACAGTTTCTGTGTGGTTATTTTGGGTCTGGGCAGCGGGGAAACGAACAAGCAGCCTTCACCTACACAACTCTGTTCTTGTAGGGTTTTTCATATCAGTATTTGTTCTCACTCTGGTGATACTCCAAACTCTTTGAGGGACGAGCACCTTCTGTAATTTCCAGAAGACGTGGTATGTGTAGGTATACCACAAATACGGTTAATTATACGTCAATGGGCAGATGTTTACACTTTGTCAAAGCTGTGTTTATTTAGCTGCATCAGTTAGTAGTAACTTTCTAGGAGAAGCATTTTCTCTACAGGGAAGGAAGCTGAGGTTTAGAGGAGACACCAAGTTACCAATGTTATACATCTTGAGTGGTGAAACCGGGATTCAAACCCAGGTCTTTGCACTAAATAATGCATGCTGCCCACATCGTGTTAGTAGTTCTGTCTCCTCATTGTGCCTATGTATGTTCTTGAGGATAGAAAAGTAATGCTTAGCTTGAATATCTGCTTAGTCATGACAGAGGAATAGGTGTGTGAGTATGAGTTGCCGTAATTTTAGCAGGAATAATGAAATCAATTTAAACTCTGTCAAAGGTCACAGGAACATAGAATTTCCCTTGATGCCGTCGATGACTGCTGGGATGACTCATCTTCCAGCTCTTGGCTGGTCTTTAGTTGTTCATTTATTTGTCTAAGTGAGACATGCGGGGAAGCACTGGTGAGGTGTGCAGGGTTTCTCACTGGAGCTACTGAGTGTTACCGGGATATCCCTGGGATTTCTACCTAGCGTTCTTATCTTTTCCGTCCACTCTTCCTTTTTCACCCATCTCCCTTTCTTTCTTTTGTGCCTTTTTTTTGATAGGAGCTCACTGTGTAACCCAATTGGATCTCAATTCATAGTCCTCCTGCCTCAGTGTCCAGAATGTGCTAGCAGGCCTGGCCTTGGAGCTACTTTAAAATCACTTAACAGGTCAGACTTAGTGTTGTTTCTCTTATACGTGCTCCCTTCTTGGGTTTTTACGGTTCTCTGCTTGTCCCCCATTTTCTTTTGGTGTGTGTGTCTGTGTTTTCATTAAATGAGAACAGAAAAACCAGAACAACAACAAATAACAAACCAGGCATGGTGGTAATCTCCGTACTTAGAAAACAGGCAGGAGGATCCCTTTCTTTCCTTTTAAAATCAGTGTTAAACTGAGTTAGACGATAATTGTCTCATTTGTATGAGAACGTCTAAAAATGAATGGCTTTTGAGGACATGGTGGTTAATCATGCTTTATAAATGAAGATCTCACTTGGCTCAGTGAAGTCGGCCATTGAGGGTAGAGATTGTGTGGAGACTGTAAAGTTGTCCGTGTGGAGGACAGAAAGGAAATGGGGAGCTCTTAAAACCAAAGAGCTGGGTGTGGTAGTGCATGCCTGAGGCCCAGCACCCAGAGGCAGAAGGAAGATTTCTGCTAATTCAAGGCTGGCTTGAGCTACAGAGAAAGAAAGTTTCAGGTCAGCAGGTTATGATATATAGGGAGGCAAAGATTATTAGTCTTAGCAGGCACTTATCTACTCTTGTATAAAGGAGCACATTTATCACTAGGAAACAGGAAGTAGGGATAGTTGTTCTAATAGCCCGGAAGTCAGGCAGTGATAGCTTTAATCCCAGTACTCTGGAGGTAGAGGCAGGTGGAACTCTGTGAGTTCAAGGCCAGCCTGGTCTACAGAGTGAGTTCTGAGGCTGTTAACACAGAGAAATCCTGTTGATGGGGTGTGGGGGGAAGGAAATGTTTTTTGGTAAGCAGTTATTTTGGCAAGCAATTGAATGGGGCTTTTGTAGTATAGACTTTTTGACATGAAATCATCCAATCTTCTGTTTGTGTGAGTGTGTGTGTGAATGTGTACTACATTTCATGTGCCTTTGCCCAGTGTGTGTGTGGGATGTCGCAGTGGGATGTCTGCTTTACCACTCTCGCTGTCTTATTCCCTTGAGAACAGGGTCTCTCACCTGGAACTAGGCTGACATCCAGCAAGCTCTGCCTGTACCCCACCCCACCCAAGCTCTGGAGTTAGATGCTTGCATGGTGCCGTGTCTGGGTGTATTTGTGAGTGCCATGGATCTAAGCTCAAAACTTCATGTTTATGCAGCAAGTACTCTTACCCACTGAACTATTTCACTAGCTTCAGTTTTTTAGTGCCTCTAAACCAGCTCTTTGAGGTAGGCAGTAATAGCCCTGTTTTACACCTGAGGAACTGGAGACCTAGAAAAGTGAGGTGATTACCAAGGTAACAGCCAACCCAGCAGACAAGACGCAAACCTAGCTGGCTTTATTTCTAGTATAGCCTCTTTCCAGTCCTCACAACTTCTCTACCAACTAATCATGTATCTGATTAAGATAATAATTATATGATACCTGCTAGGGATATTCTTAAGACTAGCCTCTCTCCCAATGCAAGTAATTCCAATCAGACCAAATTAGACTGAATCAATGCCCATGTTTACTACAGTGCTCCTGGGGGGCCCAGAAAGCATGGCTGGGCGGGGGCATGCAAAACCCAAAGACCACGTTTTTTTTTTTTTTTTTTCTTCTGTGGCAGCCTAAATAGCCTGTGGGAGTAGTCCTGACCCTCCCTGGGTAGGGGTCAGCTCTTGGCCGGCTTTTCCAGAGGTGGAGTCCCGGACCAAGGCAACTCCCAAGGGACGGGGGCTTGGGATGGCACTTTCTGCTCCATTGGCGCCCTGAGGGGCTGGGGTGACGCTTTCAATCATCCCAGGCTCCTTGGAAATAGGGGTGTCAGAGGGCTGGGGTCTCACTTCCAATTAAACAATACCCAAAGTTACTCTTGGGGGCTGGGGAGGTGGTTCAGTCAATGAAATGCCTGCCAGAGGACTTGAGTTTGCTTCCTTGGCTGTAAACGCAGGCTGGGTGAGGGCACAGAACAGGTGGCTCTTTAGAGCTTATTGGCCAGTCTAGTCAAATTGATGAGCCCAAGTTCAGTGAGAGACCATCTCAAAATTAAAATGGGCAATGTTCTTTTTTTTTTTTTTTTTGGCAATGTTCTAAGAAGACACATGATACTGACTTTCGACCTCCACAGACATGTGCATGCATTCACCCACACTGATACCCAACAGCTAGAACACATTATCACTTCATCTGCTGAAACACGAGAGACAGAGACAGAGAGAGAGATAGAGAGAGGGAGGGAGGGAGAGGGAGATAGAGAGAGGGAGAGAGAGAGAGACAGAGAGAGGAAGGGAGGGAGGGAGGGAAGTTATTCTTTAAAAGGAAATAAAAATGTTGAGTTTGCCCAGTTTTTCAGGATAAACGAAAAATCTGTAAATAGTATTAAAACGAGTCCTCAATAATCACATATGTGATTACCTTTCTTTGGGAATTAAAAAAATTGTGTGTGTGTGTGTGTGTACACGTGTTTATTTGGTACCCATAATTGCCCATGTGCCATGGCATGCATATGAAAGTCTGAGGATGACTTGGGAGGCAGTTCTCTTCTGCTGTGTGAATTCTGGGAGTGGAAATCAGGGCACCACACTTAGTGGCCAGCTCCTTTACCCACTGAGATGTCTCTCACTCTTCTCTGGGAGTTCCTTTTGAATGCTGCTAGCTAGCATTCCTTTGTGCAGCTCAATAGTGACGTGTCGTATAGTGTGACGGTGGTTCTGCTTGTGTGTATGTAAGCCCGTGCAGCATCAGTGCGTGCTGTTCTGCCTCTCTGTGCTCGGTGCTCAGCTGCTCTTCACGCCATGTCTCGCCCTTATTTGATGAAGAAGTAAGTGCTTGTTCTGGTTCCTGTGTGAGGGCCTTTCAGTGAGTCTCACCTGTGGAATACATTCACTTGGTCTTGAAATCCCCCAGAAGGGACTTAAATACTCTGACTCTGGCTGAGGAAGAAGGGATGGTAAACATCATTATATTGTTTTATAGATGCTTCCTGGTTGATGGTGTAGCAGAGGGGATTTCCACCATGTGTAGCTTAGACACACTTCCTGAACCGAACACAGAATTGAAGGAGAAAACAATTGAGGTGTGGTAATACGTGCCTGTAATCCTCGCACTTGGGAGATGGAGGCTGGAGGGTCAGGAATTCAAAACCATTCTCTCTCAGAGTGAGTGCAAGGATAGCCTGGGCTCCACGAGTCCTGTCCTCACACCCACCTCATCCCCTGGAAAGTCATTAGCAGCTTTTGGGGATGTGCAGCATTCAGATCTTGTTACTTGCCCGTCTTTGCCTGATTTATTCCTTTTTAACTTGGAAGCAAGATTTTTCAATTAAGAATATGTTGTCTTTTTCCTAAAGATATGATTTGAAAGGAAAAGAGAATGGATTCTAAATGAATGTTTTTATTTAATTTTGAAACTATACTTACCTGAGTTAAATCTGTTTACCCAAAGCTTGGGCAAAAATTTGGCTCATCCATGCCCCTGACAGCAGGGTCAGCTCTAGTGTGCTTCCCAGGTAGGGGCAGGGCCCCCTCTCCTGTGTGCTGCAGGTAGCAAGGGGTGGAGGAGGGAGGGCATCTTTCTCTCACCCAGGCCACCGCATGGCAGATGGGGGAGGGTTTAGCTCTGCTGCTCTCACAGCCTCAGAGATGGCTCACTTGCATCCCCGGCAACAGCTCTAGTGTGCTGCAGCTGGTGAGGGTCAGTGCTGTCTCTACTCTTGTGGTCCCGGGGCCAGCTCTCTCACCTGCCACAGGTTATGGGTAAGGGCGGGGAGGGCATCTTTCTCTTACCCATGCCACCGCATGGCAGACAGGGGAGGGGTCTGAGTCAGATATCCTGTTCTCGCACTGTCAGGGTTGGCTCAACAGTGTTCTCTACCCCAGGGTCAGCTTGACCCTGGACATCACCATGGCCCCCCTTGGCAGCACAGGCCACGCAGATCAGCACGGCCCCAATGGCAACATGGCCCTTGGGCACCAACAAGGGCTGAGATGCCTGACTAGACCCTGGGTATCTGCAGAGTCCTAGACATCACCCCAGACCCCAGCTGCTGCAGGGCCACAGAGCCAAACATGGCCCTAGGCGGTGGCCTGGGCCAGGCATCTCCATGGCCCCAGGGGGCAACACAGGCCACCCAAATCAATATAGCTCGGGCAGTGGTATAGTCCTTGGATACCGACATGGTCTCAGGTGTCTGATGAGACCCTGGTCATTCACACAGCCCTTGGTGATGACAGGAACCACAGACGTCATCTCAGACACTGGCTGCTGTAGGGCTATGGACCCAGACATTGCCATCTGCAGCCTCTCTGGCCCGGATGACATGGCCCCAGGTGACAGCCCAGGCCACTCATATCAACTAGGCCTTGAAGGTGGCATAGCCCTTGTTGTTAGTTCTTTGTACCTGTGAACATTTTAATAGCAAGCTGGGGAAACTGCTATTGCCATTTATTAACTGGGATATTAACCACATGCTGTTTGTTTCCCTGATATATCACAAGCACTCGCCTCTGTCTTTACACCACTGTTGTAGCTAAATACGTCTATTCCATATAATACTATATGGAAATAGTACCCTTGCCAGACGTTTGTGTTATTTTGTGGGTTTTGTTTATTTTTATTGCTTCTTTTTTTTTTTTTCCGAGACAGGGTTTCTCTGTGATTTTGGAGCCAGTTTATTTTTAAAGATTAAAACATTTAATTAGATTTATTTGTGTTTGTGTGTATGTATGTGTGCGCGCGTGCACACCCAAGCATGCCTGCCTGCATACATGCCATGGTGGAGGTCAGAGGACAACATGAGGGAGTTGGTTCTTTTCTTCCATCACATGGTATCTGGGGATTAAATTCAGGTCATCAGGTTTGGCGACAAGTGCCTTTGCTTGCTGAGCCATCTCACTGGTTCCAAGATTTTTTTTCTGTTTGTTTAGTGTGTGTGTGTATCTGTGTGTGTGTGTGTTTGTGTGTTAGTGCAGGTACCCCTGCTGGAGTTATAGGACGTTGTAAGCTGCCAGACTTGGGTGCTGGAAAGGGAACTCAGTCCTCTGCAAGAGCAGCACACGCTCTTAGTCGCTGAGCCATCTCTCTAGCCCCTTTGCTTTGTGTTTTAAGACTGAGTGAGTCTCCTTTAGCCCTGCTGGCCTGGAACTCACTGGCCCAGGCTTATCTGAATTCTTCATCTTCCTGCCTACACCTATGTATGCTGTGAATGTTTTATTACCATTGGTTAATAAAGAAGCTGCTTTGGCCTATGGCAGGGCAGAATATAGCAAGGAAGGAACTCCAAGCAGAGATAGAGGAGGAAAGAAGGTGGAGTCAGGCAGATGTCATGTAGCTACCAAAGAAGGATGCCAGGACCTTCCTTACTGGTAAGCCACAGCCTTGTGGCAATACACAGATTAATAGAAATGGATTCATTTAAGATGTAAGAGCTAGCTAGGAATATGCTTGAGCCATTGACCAAACAATGTTGTAATTATTATAGTTTCTATATGATTATTTGGGTCATGGCAGCCAGAAATTAAAGAATAGTCTCCATTTACAAATGGCTCCCAACATGGGCATTGAAGACAGATAGTTATAATTATAGTTTTCCTTAGTTATAATAAAAGATAAATTAGATCAAAACTTTATACTCACAAAGAATATTTTTTTAACTTTTGCCTAATGCAAGTAGACTAAATATTATAACTGTAATTCTTGCTTGATAACTGTTTTGTTATATGTAATTTTACTTTTTTTTTTTTTTTTTTTTTTTTTTTTTTTTT
>NW_026067913.1:6636947-6719630 GCF_014885135.2 Alexandromys fortis | reverse complement strand
TTTTTTTTTTTTTTTTTTTTTTGATTTTTGAGACAGGGTTTCTCCGTAGCTTTTTTTTGGTTCCTGTCCTGGAACTAGCTCTTCTAGACCAGGCTGGCCTCGAACTCACAGAGATCCGCCTGCCTCTGCCTCCCGAGTGCTGGGATTAAAGGCAAGTGCCACCACCGCCCGGCTCTATATGTAATTTTACTATGTTAAAGTTAAAACCTTTTTATTTAGACAGAAAAGGGGAGATGATGTGGGAATCCCCTCTGTATGCTGTGAATATGTTTTATTACCATTAGTTAATAAAGAAGCTGCTTTGGCCTATGGCAGGGCAGAATATAGGTAGGTGAGAAGACTGAACTGAATGCAGGGAGAAAGAAAGTGGAGTCAGGGAGACGCCATGTAGCTGCTGAAGGAGAAAAATGCCAGCCAACCGCCAAGGAAACAAGACATGTAGAAAATGAGGTAATGCCACACCTTTGTGGCGATACACAGATTAATAGAAATGGGTTAATTTAATACATAAGAGCTAGTTTGGAATATGCTTGAACTATTGGTCAAACAATGTTGTAATTAATTAGTTTTATGTGATTATTCAGGTCTGGCTGACTGGGAAACGGAAAAGCAGTCCCCGTTTACATGAGTACTGGGGTTCCAAGCATAGACACTCGGCCTGGCTACTTAATTCTAATCTCTAAAATCTGATAAACATGTTTTTATGAACTTACTATGTATTTGTAACTTTTAAATATTGAGCCCCTAGAAGTAAATGCTCATCAGACCAGAATAAAATTACCGGATCACATAGAGTAACAGTATTTTTAGATTTTGAAACATATTGCCAACACAATCTACCAGGAGAGTGAGACGATTACACTGCCCTGCAGGTTAGAGAGCTGTGGTGTGTTCCCTGTGTGTACAGCCCTTCAGGGTAGACCCTGTTATCTGTCTATGTCGATGAGGGCCAGAGTGGAAGGGCTCCTGGTCATTCCCAGACCGGTGTGGGTCCCAGGCCTAGCCCATTTCTGCGCCATATTGTCACTCTAAGATATTAGCCTTGTCGTTTTTATTTCACTTTTCACTTTATTGCATTCATGTGTGTCTGGTGTATGTGCGCATGCCAGTGTGCATGCCGGTGCACGAGTGTGGACGTGTTGTGTGCTGGTGTGCACGTATGTTGTGGCCAGAGGCTGAGGTCAGGTGTCTTCCTTGGTTGCTCTCTCTGGTTTAGCTAGTCCTTCTCGCCTGCTTGCTTCTGGAATCTCCTGTCTATGGCCTGAGGGCAGATTACAGGGGGGCCACCGTGCACGGCTGACATTTATGTGGCTGCCAGGGATCTAAACTCCAGACCTTATGTTTGTGTGGCAAGTACTTTATTGATACGTTGAGCTGTTTTCTAGCCTCTGATTGCCCTTTTTAATAAAGAATAGCTCCCCTGAATAAAAAATGTTGGAAGGCCATTCGGGAGTGACTTGCAGGTGTTCTTTCTGCCTAACCCCTAAACTTCTGTTGTTCCTCCGAGTTCCTTCACCCTGGGCCTTCCTTCCTTCTGCTCTTCTGCCCGCTCTCCCTATACTTCAGTACCTCTGGTTTTCTTTAGCACATGCATGCCAGTGACTCCCAGGTCTGTGTAGCTCCAGCCCTGCATGCTCCCCAGACCTCACGCTTCCTGGTGGATATCTTACTAAGTACCAGGCTTGCAGCGGCAGGCTGAGCGGGAAACTTTTCCATTCTTCAAAATGTCTTTATGTTGCTCACTCAGGCGACAGATAACAGAGAGTGTTTGAAGACGCAGCCCATTATCTTCTTGCTGTTGTTGCTATGGAGAAGTTTGCTTTCTGTTCAGCTTCTGCTCCCTTGCACAGGGTCTCTATTGTTTCTCTGACAGTTGTTTTTCTCTGCCCTTGTTTCACTCTGACGCACCTAGGTGAGGTATAGTCATTCTCCCCTTGGGATTTATCAGCTTCTGGAAACTGAGCTTTCACATCTTGACTCAATTCTACATAATTCTCAGCCTTCATGCCTTCAAGTTTCGCTTCTAACATTCCTACTGGATGCTCTCGTTCCCCGTCTTTCTTCATTTTTAATGTATTTCATTGACTCTATACATTCGAATTATATTTGGGGGTAACGTCTTTAGATTTGCATTTCTGCCTCTTCAGATGTCTCACACTACTTTATTTATGTATTCTTATATTTATTTGGTGTGCATTTCCGCACCATAGTGCTCATGTGAAAATCAAGGGCCCCTTCCTGGAGGCTATTCTCCCACCTGTGTGTTCCGGGCACCAAACTCTGGTCATCTGGCTTTGCCCACCAGCACCTTTCCCCACGGAACCATCTCTCAGGCCCCAGATGTCTATTCTTTATCTACTTAGGCTCCCCTCTTCCCACACACAATTGGTTAGTAGTTTGCAGGTCGTAGTTCACCCGTCATAAGTGTGCAGTTCAATGATTTCTGAGAGAGTTTATGTATTCATGTGACCATTACTATACTGCAGTATTAGGCTGCTTCTTTTCTCCAGAAGTTTCCTTGGACGCTTTGGGGTTAACCTTGCTTTTACACCCAGCTCCAGGTAAGCGATGATCCGTTCTCTGTAGTTTTGCCTCTACTAAACATTTAATATAACAAAAATCCCAGAACGTGTGACCCTTTTGTCTGCTTTCATTTAACATTAGATTTGGTTTTATATGTTTTGTATTTGTGTGGTTACATGGTTTCCTTTAGTTGCTGCATAGCACTCTAGCCTGTGAATACACCACAGTTTATTATTTACTTTCCCCAGCCTCGTGGTTTCAGTTATTTCAGTTGTGCTTTTTGTCTTTGCTTTTGGTGCAGTGCTGGGGAGTGAACCCAGAGCTGCACCCTGCAGGCAGGCGCTCTGCCCTGAACTGTATCGCTGGCTCGATTTCAGGCTATGTTAGAAGTTCTAAAAGTCTTATATATATGGGTATTAAGTCTGCATGTATGTCTGTGTACCATATGTGTACCTGAAATTCAAGGAAGCCACGAGAGGGTTTCAGATCCCCAGAAACTGGAAAGACTTCCCTGAGCTGTCACGTGGGTGCTCGGAATCGAAGCCACCTCCTCCAGAAGAACACCCAGTGCTTTTAACCTCTGAGCCATCTCTCTAGCCCATAGTTCAGATTTTTAATTGCAGGACTTATGCTCCAATTTCTGAGGATTTTTTTTAATATTTATTTATTATGTATACAATATTTCTATCTGCATGTATGTCTGCAGGCCAGAAGAGGGCACCAGACTTCATTACAGATGGTTGTGAGGCACCATGTGGTTGCTGGGAATTGAACTCAGGACCTTTGGAAGAGCAGGCAATGCTCTTAACCTCTGAGCCATCTCTCCAGCCCCCTCTGAGGATTTTTAAAACTTTTATGTTTTAAATAATTTTACAAAGCTATGGTATTTGTTTCTTGAGACAAGGTTTTATTTACATAGCCCATACTGTCTTCAAACTCGTGATACTTCTGCCTCAGTCCCCGCAATACTGGGGTCACAGGTGTGCATCACCAGGCCTGGTATTTAAGGCTTATGTTGTCCCCTAGGTCATCACCAGGCTGGTTTTAACATTTATTTCCTATTGTCTCTTAGGTCATTCTGTTATCCTTAGCCTGAGTTCTTTGGACTCCGTTCTTGTTCATGAGAGGACTCATACATGATTGATAGTTTCCTGTGTGCTTATGGTTTGAACCAATGAGTCCATCTGTAGGGAAGTTTTTCTCTCTGTAGGAATGCCTTCATGGATAGGACTGTTGATACTCTCCGGGGATGTTTTGTTTGCTTTAGCCAAATTTCTCAGAGCTATTCCCAGACGAGGCCCACTTCCTGTACTCATTCTTGTGAGCACATGACTTTGTCTGAATTTGTGTTCCAGGCCTGTTTAATATGTGCCTGTGTGTACCTTTTCTTCAGGAATCTTCTTCCTTTCTTAGTCCCCTGATGGAAAAACAAACAAACAATATTTGTTCACTTAAGTTTCTTATTTATTCATGAGTTTGCTTCTGATCTCTCATTTGGGCCCAGGGTTTGATAGGGTGCCATTTCCTGCAGGCTATCAAAAGTCAGACTGTTGACTAACTCCTCCCAGTGTTAGTGCCAAAGCTTATGCTTCCATCCCCACCCTAAGATGCGGCTTTGTCTTTGGCACTTGGCGTTTTGTTTTCCTTTTAAGTTCAACCACGTACTAAAGGATTTTAGGAGCTGGACAGACGTAGTTGAGTTAGTAGAGCGCTTGCCTAGCCCAAACAAAGCCCTGAATTCAGTCCCTAGCATCACATAAATGAAGCGTGGGAGCAAGTGCGTGTAGTCAAGGCACGTAGGATGTAGAAGCAGGAGTATCCAGAGTTCAGAGTCATCTTTGGCTACAGAGAAAGTTCAAGACCAGCCTGGACTGCATGTGATATTATCTCAAAAACCTAAATAAATATTTTGTTGTGAGAAATGCAGCTTACTCGTTTGGTTAATTATTTTTATTATCTTTATTTTGCTTAATTTGGGCGATGCTGGGATCAGACCCACAGCCTTGTACATGGTAGGCAAGCGCTCTACCACTGACCTACACCTCTAGCTATGTTTATTTGAGTCAGGGTACACGGTGTAGCTAAAACTGACCTCAAACTTGAACACCTCCCTCCTTGCTGGGATTCCATGAGTGTGCTGCTATACTTGACTACAAAGATTTAGGGACGTATTTATTGGTTTTTTAACATGGGTTTTTTCTGTGTAGCCCTGGCTATTCTGGAACTCACTCTGGGGCAAGGGTGGCCTTGAATTCAGAGATTTTACTGCCTCTCCCCCAAAGCTCCTCAGGGGCCTGAAATTCATCCTGCCCGCCTCCCAATGCTGGTGATGCAAACTCACAATCCACATGCAGCATTTTTACACAGGCCAACTGAGCTCTTCTGTAACCCTGAAACCTTGAAATTTCATCTGAATTTTCTGATTTCCGTAAGATGAAAAAAAGCGAGCAAAACTTCCTGACATAAATACCTCCCAAATCTGGCACACACCTTTAATCCCAGCACTCAGGAGGCAGAAGCAGGAGGATCTCTGTGAGTTCAAATCCAGCCTGGTCTACAGAGCGAGTTCCAAGACAGCCAGGGCTACCCAGAGAAACCCTGTCTCAAAAAGCCATTAAAACATAAACAAAAAAAGGATATACTGTCGTAGTCACAGCTAACGAAATAACTGTGGGAAACTAAAGTCTGAGCTTGCTAAACTTTCTCTTTTGGCAAGGTTTGAGAAAGGCTTGGGTTCTCCAGCCTCTGTTTTGACTGCCACGCTCTAACGGTACCTTTTGGATATGTGGCTTAGTTTCCCTACTTGCAGTAAGGCAGTCATGCAGTTATTGATAGACGTGTTCCCCTCAGTTCTTCTCTTATTGTGACGGAAAAAATTCAGCTTATAAACAAGTCACAATGCAGATGCTGTTCTAATGAAGCCAGGGTCTTAGGCTGATACGGGCCCTTCAGCAGTGCGCAAGTGTGTCAGTTTGGAAACTGGCATAGCACCTCTGCCTCTGCTGTAGCAGACTGAGTCTTAGCTACAGCTGCAAGATATTTCATCACAAAGGGGCATTTTGAACCTCAGGAGCTATAGCGATTTCCTTGGCTCCCTCATATCTGACGCCCTGTGTACTGGTCTTAGTGCTGGGGATTATTTGGGAACCATGTCCTAAAGAAGTCACATAATTGAGACATTAGTTATAAAGATATTTTTTATTGATGTTCCCACGTTGGGAACATTGCTTGTATCTAAAATAGCTGGTATTCCCCTGCTTTTCCACTTCCAGTATGACTAAAGCCAGTTGTCTTAATACCCCCTTTCTTTCTGTTTTTAAAAAAAAAATGCCGTGTCTGTTTTGCTGGGCGATAGTGGCGCATGTCTTTAATCCCAGCACTCTCAATGCAGAGGCAGATCTCTGTCTGAGTGTAAGGCCAGCGTGGTCTACAGAGTGAGTTCCAGGACAGTCACAGGGCTGCACAGAGAAACATTGTCGGGGAGGGGGGGTGTTACAAATTTTAGCATCTCCACCTACCAAGAAAAATTACTTGCTCAACCTGTTAGTCTTCTCACATATTAGGAGAATTTAAAGTAGAGTTAGGCTCGCCATGTGGGTCTTAAGATTCGTATAATTATACATCGGCTTTTTCCTTTGTTCTGGAGCTTATGTGTCATGTTAAAATTCCTGTTTCTTGCTCCCATAGTTTAGACTGCATTTCCGTGTTACAATGGTAAGACCACTTGGCAGACTTGCTTCATTGTTTCTAGCGTGAGCTAGGGTAAAGTAAAGAAATAAAACTGCTGGTGATTTTAGAGTTCATTTTACATTTTTTTTTTTACACTTTTCAAGCTTATAGTAACAAGGAGTTTCTTTTTTCTTAATTTAAACTCAAGATACAATCTTTTGAAGGGTTCAGGGTCTCCTGTAGCTCAGGCTGGCCTTATAGTCACTCTAGCTGAGGATGACCTTGAACTTTTTGTCCTCCCACCCCAGTCTCCCAAATGCTGAGCTGTAGGTAAGTGTAAGTGTCTCTGTGCCCAGAGTGCTTCCTCTCTCTGTCTGTCTCTGTCTCTCTCTCTCAGGAAAATCTCTCACCTGACAGTGGTGCACACCTTTAATCCCAGTTCTCTGGAGGTAGATGTGAGCAGATCTTTGAGTTCAAGTCCAGCCTGGTCTACAGAATGAATTCCAAGACAGCCAGTATTACACAGAGAAACCCCGTCTCGCAGAAACTACCACCACCACAACAACAACAACAAGAGAGAGAGAGAGAGAGAGAGAGAGAGAGAGAGAGAGAGAGGAAAAAGAGAAAGAAACTCTCTTGTAGCTCAGCTGTCTTTAAACTATGCACATGGATGAGCTTAAACTTGTAATCTACCCCTCTCCACTTCCTCCAGAATGCTGAAAATACAGGTGTACACTACCACTCCATTTTTTGAGACAGGGTCTCACTATGTAGCCTGAAACTCACAAGTTCTAGGATTAACAATGTGCACCACCATGCTCACATGAATTTTCTTTTAAAGCCATGTCCTAAAAACTTATCTCATGCATGTTAAAACAAGAGGACAACTTGTGAATATCAGTTATCTTTTCTACCCTGTGGATTCTGGAACTTGGAAGCAAGCCCCCTCCCCACTGAGCCATCTGGCCAGCCCTCTTTTATTTTCTTATATTTAGCCAGTGTTAGCATTTATTTTACCTGCTTGATCCCTCCCAACATTTGTGTTAATAGCCTGTTTGTGAATCATATTTACAATTCCTTTTGGTTACATTTCACTTATATTGTAAAGCATCAAGTGAATAAAAAAAGGCAATGACTGAAGCATGGTTATAATTACCCACAATTCCAGTTCTCAGGAGGGTGGGGCAGGAGGACTGTGAGTTTGAGGCCTGATTTTTAAAGTAACGTATCCTTAGACCCAAATTTTGAAGTCAAGATACCTTTAAAGTATATATGTTGGCTTAGCTTAGTAGCCTTTACAATGAGTGTCTCTCTCAATTTAGCTAATTCACAATCAAAAAAATTCAAAGTAAACATAGTAATATACATAATCCTTGACTCCGCCTACTCTCTCTATATATATCTCTTCCAGCCTGACTATATTCTGCCCTGCTATAGACCAAAGCAGCTTCTTTTATTAACCAATGCTAGTAAAACATATTCACAGCATACAGAGGGAAATCACACATCAATTATATCTCATTAAACCATTTTAAGAAAAAAAAATGTTTTTAGTGACAGCCAAGAAGTAAAGGATTAATGTTTAGGTAGACTTTCTATATCCTGGATCATTGGGCAATGTACATTTACATATAAACCAATAATAGACATGAAAGAAATAGTTCTTCTTAGATTGTTTATTGGGTAATATTTTCTTTGTTTTATTTTGAACAGGGTCTTGTGTAGCCCAGACTGCCCTCCACCTCCCTATGTAGCTATGTATTGACCTCTTAGTTCTCCAGCTCCAAATGATGGGATTGAGGCGTGCACCCACACACTCACCTCTATTCAAGTTCACCCTCCATGCAAGCTGCTGGGCTTTCAGGCTTGCACTGCTCTGTCTTGTCTTTCGTGTGGACTACCTCAGTAGGCCAACTCTATTTTGGTCACATCTTGTCTGCATTAACTGCCTGGTGGCTTTTGCATTCAACAAAATAAATGTATTTCACTCCAGAAGCAGGTGGATTTCTGTGAGTTCAAGAATAGCCTGATCTTTATAACTAGTTCTAGAACAGCCAGAGCTACATAATCAAAAGATGCTTTCTCAAAAATAAACTAAAACTCAACCTGAGCTTCAGGAGCACCTTTGGGAATACTGCATGGATCCCTCACTGACAGTGTCCCCGGTGGATGGACCTGAGCAGTGGGAGTGGAGGAGCAGCCTGGCGTTCTGGACCTTCTTCTCTGAGTAGAAATACAGACCAGGAGGATAGTCTTTGGATGGGGATTTTATGGCATCCAGAGAGTCACCTTTCCCATAAATTGTCTCAGGCATACCTTTTCCCAGTCTGTAGTTTTAAGGAATTTCCAACTGCTCTGAACACCACAATATCAGAATAGAAAGGGGAGTTTGTAAGTTATCTAGTCTAACTTTTTATGAGACTCATTTTGATGTCCGTGTTTGCCATTACTGAGATGAATACAATATGTTACTAAGCACAGCACCAAAATGATAGCCGGCAGTGTAGTGGAGAATGTCTGCTCTGCTGGTTATTGGTGACACTTTTTTTTGGTACAGCCCCAGTGTGGCCTCACACTCTTACCAATCCTCCTGACCTCCTGATATATTAGAAATGGCCTCTTAGGAAAGCTTCAGTGTTGGCAATTTAATGCACTTGTCCTGTTTCCTTTTGTTTATTTAGCTGTATATGGGAGAAACAAACAAAAATGATAATCATATTTGTTAAGTTTCAAACCTGGGACAAACGGCTGATGTGTCTGTTTAACATATCGAAGCAGACCTGGCCTCCAGGTTCTCCCAGCATCCCTCAGTCTCTACCTGTTACAGGGTTGGCTGGCATACCCGCCCCCTACCCTGAACTTTCTGGCCCAGGGTCTGGGCTGCCCTTCCCTCTGAGGCTCTTTCATATATAATCCAGACATTGTGGTCACCCTTTGTCCCTGTAGAATCCAGACATTTTGGTCACCCCCTGTCCCTTTGGCCTCCTGACGGGGGCACCTCATCATGTCTCTCCCCTCTCCCTTCTCCTCCCTTCTCCTCACATGGCTCAGGGTCATGACCACTCTGGACTCTCCCACATGTCCCTGCCTCTGGGCATTTTCCTCCCACGTATCTACAGTAAACTTTGTCCTCCACCATACCTAGGAACAGCCATGTCCTTTCCTTTGTATTTCATTCAGTAGTGCATAGAAATCTTTAATTCTTCTTGATATTTTGCTCTCATTTATAGAAACTGATGTTCCTTGTATACATAATAAATAAATCTTATTTATTATTAGTATCCCTATTCCAACCAATATTTAGTTGGTTTTGTTACCAAATACAAATTTTAATTTTAATTATTTTATTTTTGTATGTGTATGGGTGGACTTTACTTGCATCTCTCTATGTACCTCTGTGTACCAAGGAAGCCAGAAGATGACGTTGGATCCCCTGGAACAGGAATTACAGATGGTTGTCTTTTTGTGGGTGCTGGGAATTGAGTCCGGGTCCTCTACAAGAGCAGCTACTGCTCTTGACTACTGAGTCATCTCTTCAGCCTTCTGCGATCCATTTTAAAATAATTTTGTATGCAATGGGAAATAGAGGATGAGGACAGTTCTTCACTGTTTGCCTTACTGAATTTAATTTGAGGTGGTAAGGGGATGAAAGAGCATAAGGGGGGAAGAATATGATCAAAGTACATTACAGGTGTATGTATGTGTAAAATTGTAAAGAATAATCACATTTAAAATTATTTGTTTCCTCCTATATCAAATGTACTCTTCTATTATTTCTGGCCTTTTGGCTAATACCAAGTATAAATTTCCTCTACTAACTTAATTTTTGTTTTGGTTTGGTTTTCAAGACAGGCTTTCTCTGTGTAGCCCTGGCTTTCCTGGATCTTGCTCTTTAGACCAGGCAAACCTCAAACTCACAGAGATCCACCTGCCTCTGCCTCCCAAATGCTGGGATTAGACATGCATGCCATCACCACCAGGCATTAATTTTGTATTGGCACACAAAGAAACGGGTTTGAATTTCCACCCTAAGTGTCATTGCTTTGTTCTTACTAAGCCCTCCTGCCCCTCCCCCATTGTTAACCACCTTCTTCTCCAGAGTCTTCCTGCCCCAGACTCCACTGCACTCTCTTCTCCTCCCCTCTCTTTCCTTTCCTATCTCCCAGTGCTGGATTTCAGGTGTAGGATATCACGACCATGCCTGCTGTTTCTCTGACGCCTCTGTCTCTGTCTCTCTCTGTGTTAGCATAGCATTTTTAAACATTTGTTTAAATGTTTGGTTAGTTTTTTCTGTGTGTGTGTGTGTTTTGTTTTTTGGTTTTTGGTTTTTCAAGACAGGGTTTCTCTGTGGCTTTGGAGCCTGTCCTGGAACTAGCTCTGTAGACCAAGCTGGTCTCCAACTCACAGAGATCTGCCTGCCTCTGCCTCAGGAGTGCTGGGATTAAAGGCGTGCGCCACCATCGCCCGGCAGGTGTGTGTGTTTTGAGTCAGCGTTTCTCTGTGTAGCCCTGGCTGTCCTGGAACTAGCTCTGTAGACCAGGTAAACCTTAAACTCAAAGAGATCCACCTGTCTCTGCCTCCCAGGATTGCTGGGATTAAAGATGTGTGCCACCACCGCCAGGCTAACCATATGCTTTTAATCGAAATATAATTATATCCCGTCTCCCCTTTGCTCTCTCCAGTAATGGCACATACTTGTACTCCCAGCACTCAGCAGGCATGGGCAGGAGGTTCCTGTTCCTGGCCAGCCTAGAGTACATAGTGAGTTCGAGACCAACCTGAACTGTATAGCAAGCCCTTGTTTCAAAAAACAAAGCTCAAGAAAAAAAATTTTTTTTGAGACAAACTCACTGTGTAGCCCTCGCTGACTCAAAAATCCCCAAGTAGACCTCAAACTCAGAGATTTAACTGTATCTACCTTCAGAGTGCTGGGGTTAAAGATGTGTGCCACCAAGAAAATAAATAAAAAATTTAAAATGTAGATCCTTGTTCTTTCACCACGGTTACCAGGTAACTGATTTCTGTGTGTTCACTTCTCTTAGGAACAGGACTTAACAATTTCAGTATCCTGATCTCTTATGATATTGTGTGTGCCGCTGGCAGGCTAGTGACTGTCTGAAATCAGGCTGGGCGCGGAGATGTCCCCTGAGGACAGCACTAAGATTGTAGGGCCCTGGATACGTGCAGTTGGCATCTAAATGCAGCCTTTTTAGATTTCATGTGTGTGTGTGAGAGAGAGAGAGAGAGAGAGAGAGAGAGAGAGAGAGAGAGAGAGAGAGAGTTTTTATGGGAGCAATATTCCAGTTATCAAAATAATAATCACCTTGGCATGTTTACAGTGAAGCCCTTGTTCACTTCTCTGGTTTAGTTGTTTTTGGATTGGTTTGTTCTGAGACAGGGTCTTCCACATCTCCAGGCGGCTCACTGTGTGACCGAGGATGACCTTGACCTCTCTCAGTCTCCTCTTCTCTGGTGTGGAGTAGCTTTCCTAGTTTGTGCAGTGCTGGGAATCAAACCCAAGGCTGCAGGCAGAGCAGATGTGTTCTACCCCCTCCCCCGTCCTCATCCCCAGCCCCTAGGCTCTTCTTGATGTTCTGTCTGACTTTGCTTTTTCAGGAACTGAAGAGATTTGAGAACTTTATAAACTCCTGTCCTCCTTTTGATATTGTTATCGATGGCCTCAACGTTGCAAAAATGTTTTCTAAGAGTCGTGATTCTCAAATTGTAAGTATGTTTTATTTTTCGTTCTTTGTAGAAACAGTTCTTGTAAACAGCTGCTGCCCTCTTTGTATAGCCTGCAGCTTGCCTTCTCCTGACCTCTCCTTGCTCCTTGGAGTCACTGTTTTCAGTGGATCACATCTCTCTAATTTGAAAATACACCAAGATATAGTATCAAGATATTAGATACTCATTAGTTTGGGGACTTCCATACATGATACTTTCATAAATTAGCCTATGCAGTTGTTTCTCACTGGGTAATCATTTGTTTTTATCAATTTGTAAATATTCTAGCAGTTTCAGATAAGACTACCATGATCTTTCAGTCTTTCCCCCCTCATTTTGAGACAGTCTCTCTATGAAGACCAAAACAGATCTGAACTTACAGAGAGACCCTCCTGCTTATGTTTCCCAAGTGTTCCCCTCTGAGATCATGATTTTTCATAGCAGCAATGAGATTAGAAAATTAAAGCTAATTTTGTACAATAAATCCCTAGAAAACCAGAACGTTAAAATTAGACTGTAGGGAGTGCCTGGATTTCAGGCCTGTGGCTCTTGTCGTTAGTGTTTTGTGTCCTCTTCTGTAGATGAAGGTAGATCCTGTTGCTTTTGGTTTTTGAGACAGAGTTTCTCTGTGTAACAACCCTGGCTGTCCTGGAACTTACTCTGTAGACTGGGTGGCCTAGAACTCACAGAGATCCTGCCTGTCTCTGCCTCCTGTGCCTTGCATGAAATTTAATGAGCTAGTGTGAGATTAGATGAGCTGGTTGATTTTTAAAGATATCTATTTCTTTATTTTTTTTTAAAGATTTATTTATTTATTATGTATACAACATTCCTTCCATGTATGCTCTATTTCTTTATTTAAATACATTTATTATATGTGTGCACCTAAGTGCGTGTATGTGCACCATGCACACACATGTGGGTGCCTGCAGAGACCAGGAGACAAAATTAGAGTTGGGGGTGATTTAAAAGGTGTTGGTGTGGGTCTGGGAACTGAACCCAGGTCCTTCGCAAATAGTCTCTCCAGCCCCTAAATGAGCTAATTCTTTTTTCTCCTTTTTATTTATTCTTTGTGTCTTTCACGTCATGTATCTCCATCCCATTCATTTCCCTGTCTCTTTGTATCCGCCCTCTGCCCTTGCAACCTCCCCTGCAAAATAAAATAAAATTTAGGAGAAAAGAAAAAGTTTAAAAAGAGAGAGAAAAGAAAAGAATCTATCTCATCATAGAAGCTGCAGTGTGACACGCTGAGTCACGCAGTAAACCCTTCTCTCTATATATCTTTACTTGCAAGTGTTCATTGCACAGAGCCATTGGTCTGGTTCAAGGACTCTGGCTTCTGCTACACTGTCGAATGCTGGGCCCTCACTGGAGCTCCTCTTGCTTATCCTGTGCCATGGAGATCCTGCAGCTTTGGATCAGTAGGTCAGGTCCCTTCATATGCTCCAGCAAATCACAGATGGGGTGGATGTTGGGGTGGGCCAACTCGTAACCCTGGCTCTGGACTTGGGTAGTTGCAGGGTTGGTCAGCCTGCCACCTAACTGAGCTAATTCTTGACATGTACTTATTGTAGTGTTTGGCATAATCCAGTGAATTTTAAAGCAAGGGGAAAGAGCAACGCAGAGCCTGTGTGTCCATGTGTTCCCATGGTTGTGGCTTTGTAGGAACAGAGGCACGGTGATTTGTTTCGTGGTTGTTGGTTTTAGAGCACGTTCAGTATCCTGCTTTGAATAACCGACAGCTTTTACTTCGTTATTTTTAGCCGTCTTCAGCAAGTAGTCTTCATGCTTTATTGAGCATGTGCTCAGAGTCTAAGCTTGAGTCTCCAAGTAAACAGCCATCTTCTTTGTAAAGTAACCAAGAATGATGTAAAGGCTGCGAGGAGATGGCCCAGTGGGTAGTGTTGTGTTTGCATGAGGACCTGAGTTCCTGTCCCCAGCTCACAGAAAAGCCAGGCATAGGAGTAACCCCAGCATGAGGGGCAGGCCGCCAGGTAGTCTAGCTGGAATAGCGAGCTCTGCATTCAGTGAGAGATTTAGTTAGAATGACGATGTGATGGAGGAAAGCGCTCTGCCTCCGTGTATACCTGCACACCCTCACTCACATACATTATGAGCACGTATGCACGCACACACATATACATACACACGAATACACATATATACACATGTACACTGTCACATGCATACACATATATGCATGCACACATATACTGCACACATGCACACACCACACATGTATACATGCACAAATACACATATACACTAGCATACAGACACATATGCACACATTCCTTTATATACATATACACATAATACACTTATACACACACACCCTCACACATGCATACACCACATGCACTTGCATAAACCACATGCGTGTGCATACACACACACCCTTATAGATGTATATACCACACATACACAAATACACATATACATGAATATATATACACACACATGAACACCTTCACGTTCGTACATATGCACTCACATTTATACCTTCACATGAATATACCACACAAACATGCATACACACCCACCCTCATAAACATATACATCACACACACACAAACACATACATGTTGACAGAGGTTTCCTTCCTACCAGATCCCTCAGCTGTTCAGTCCTAAGAAATACACAGAGGTCTACATTAATCATAAACTGGTTGGCCTAATAGCTCAGGCTTTCTTATTAACTAATTCTTACATCTTAAATTAGCTACACAACTCATGTATACACATACACAATAGATGCACACAATCTATACATGCACATACCACACACATATACATACACATGAATACACATACACACCACACACATGCATATGCATGTACACACACGTGTGTGCATGCACAGACACAGATAATAAGCAAGGAAGGGAAAGATACAGAAGAAAGGCTGTGAAAAGTCTGGTGTCGCTCACGCCTCTACTCTCAGCACTTTAGCAAGACATTGGTGAATTCAGGGGCAACTCGAGCTGCAGAGCAGGACTCTCTCAAAAAAAAAAAAAAGGCGACTCTCCTTTGAGAAGTCCACGCCTACACTCTGGGGTCTGCTAGGCCTTTTTTCTGGGTGCCTTTCTTTCTCCTAACACTACTGCTTAACATATCTCCACTTCAACTCCCCACAAAAACAAAACAAAACAGAAGCTAAAAAGGAAAAGAATTTGGTATGGATAGTCTAGAAGAACAAAAACCAATTCTATTAGTCAAGATAGGTTGGGCTATGCTGCATAATAATTCGAGTTTTCAGTGTCTTAAAGCATGCTAGCTTTTTAACTTTTTTTTTTTTTGATACCTGCCCATTTAAGGCCATCTGTGTTGTTATCATCCTCATTCCAGAATCAGAATAACTAAATTATTGCCAGTCCCAGTGACAAGGGGAAAAGAAGTTGCAAAGGCTCTGTTGGCTAGTAAAGCTTCTGCCGATTTGGTCACTTCCAAAAGGTCGCTTCTCCCTCTTAAGTTGTTTATTATTGTTGTTATTATTAGTGTGTGTGTGCATGTGTGTGTACAAGTGTGTATTGTGTATGTGCATGTGACTATGTCGTGCTTCTGTCTGGGTAACGGGGATAAGATGAAGTCGCCGTAGCTCTGCAGCAGGTACTGTCACCCACTCAGCCCCGCTGTTCCTATTTTACCGGCAGCTGCTGCAGATTCCCCGTCACACCTGAGTTCAGTGGACGGGGAAGGCAGTCTTACCATGTGCTCAGAAGGAGGAAGAGTGTTTGTGAATAGCTCTTCTGGCTGCCACGCTGAGGATGCTGTCTTACACACTCAAGCTAAAAACGAGTTTTAACATAGCAGTGCAAACCGTCTTTGCCTCGATTCTTTTTTTTTTCAAAATCTAGGTCCTTCGTTGCGGTTCTGTGTGAACTCGTGTTGGTTATTTTTCTTAGAATAACCGGGGAGCGTTCCAAGGCTCGGTGACTCAGGCTTGACTCACGCTCTCACGCCTTTCATTTTAAGAACTGAGTTTTTCTTTTCAATCACCGAGTGTTTGTTAATACTTGGTGATGTGGGGTGGCTTCGAGGGGACAGGAGCAACATGCAGCTTTTCACCCGGGAAACAAAAGAGTAGAAAGCGGAAAGGTTGTTACGCCACGGTTTCTGTCATTGTCTTCTCACCCACACACCTGCCCATGCATCAGTCCCAATGCTTTTGTTCCTTTTGCAGTCTGCATTTTAGATTTCCAGTGTTCCTAAGCCTGTCTAATAGAGGGAGTGCGGGGGGAAAGTACACCATTTTAGTTAATCTTACTAGCCGTTCAAACTCTGCTCCCTGCTTCTGCAGCTAACGGAGAATTGGTTAAAATGGCTTCGACAGAGGGAAAATTTATCATGTAATTTACGAGAATTATGGGCAGACATCAGCACTGCGTGCTTTCGCGTTTGCAGCTTGCTTCGGGCAGTGATGGAAAGGCGTTTGGTTGGAAACGCCGCAGAATCCGTTCTGATTGCCACCGCTTAGCTGCTTTTCCTGCAGGGAGAGAAAAACGGAGGCAGGGCATTAGCCATTAAAGGTCATTTGATAGAGCATTTACTTGGCAGCGAGTTCTCCTATTTTTTTCTGCCACTCAAGTTATTTTATTTCTCTCCGCTGATTTACATAACCCGTGTTAATGTCTCGGCACCATGAAGCTCCTGAGATGCAGTAGGCTCTGCTCGGGGTTTGTGTGTGGAAAACTCTGTCCCTCTTCCCAGCTGTGGAAATGTTGAATTGTCACCGCTGTGCTTGAAACTGTTCCAGTGCCTTGAAGGTGGCGAGGCCGCTCCTCCTGCTGCGTTCCCAGCAGCGAGCGCTGATGTTGAAGTGGACTTTCTAGTACATCTTTTCTTTGGGATGGTTCATTTCTACTTTTATGTGCAGTGGTCTTTGGCCTGCATGTATGTCTGTGTAGGGTGTTGGATCCCCTGGAACTGGAGCTACAGACAGGTGTGAGCTGCCATGAGGGTGCTAGGAATTGAACCTGCGTCTCCGGGAAGAGCAGCCAGTGCTCTTAACTGCTGAGCCGTCTTTCCAGACCCTAATACATCATCTTTGGAATTCTCTCCTGGGTGTATCGTTTCCCCGTCTTCCCCATTTTCCCCGGAAGGGCGGCTCTACAGGAAGCTTGCCTGGGTTCTCAGTTCCCCAAACTTGACTTTTACCCTCAAAGAACACATTGCTTCAATGTCAGGGTTTTTAATTTTTCTGTTTTTCCTTCGTTTGGAGAAAATGTTTTAGTATTTTTTTCCTATATTGGAATCTAGAATCAAAAATGTTTGTTTCCACTTTGGTTTGAAGCTTTGTGCCTTACAAACAGCTGCAATGACAGTTATTGGACATGATAGATAATATTTTTCATTTTGATCAGCTGGTTAGCAGTAGATTTTTTTTCCCTGTTAGAATTCGAAAGGTAGCTGACTTTTCTTTCTTTCATTTGTTTTTTAAATGTGTGTGAGTGCTTTCCCTGTGTCTATATGTATGCGCCACATTTGTGGGACCAGAAGGATTCGAATCCCTAGAAACTGGAGTTGCTGAAGTCCCTGTCAGTATTTATTTTTTCATTTTCTTCTTTATTTTTTTTTCTTTTTCTTTTTTGGTTTTGTTATGTTTTTTGAGACAGGTTCTCATTATATAGCTCTGGCTGTCTTGAAACTCACTGTGTAGGCTAGCTAGGCTGGCCTCAAACTCTCAGAGATCTGCCTGTCTGTGCCCCTCAATTGCTGGGATTAAAGATGTGTGCCCTCACAGCAAGCCTTTTCTTTTCTAGCCCCCGCCTGGTCCCCCGGACATTTTTAAGGATAGCAGTTACTCAGTTATTTCTGAATTAAACTCTAATCCAGAAAATTTGTCTGAGTCACTCAAAATGAACCAAGTTTTTATTAGTATTCTGATTTCAAGATTAAGAACGATGCAGTGGAAGGAATGAACTGACTCCCAGAAATTGTTCCCTGACTTGCACGCGCGCTTGCACACACACACACACACACACACACACACACACACACACACGTTACCCTGAGGAATGACTCATGAGATTGTCTTCTGTTCTCCACACGCATGCATGTACACAGTGTGTAAATATAATTATCCTCTGGTATCCTAGATACCAGATTTGTACATGCTGAAGACCTTTATATAAAATAGTGTAAGGGCTGGAGATGTAGCTCAGTGATTAGGAGCACTGGCCGCTCTCCCAGAAGACCCAGGTTCAATTCCCAGCACCCATGTAACTCTGTAACTCTGGTCTCAGGGAATGTAATTTCCCTCTTCTGGCCTCAACAGGCAACAGGCACACATATGGTACAAAGACATACATGTAGGCAAAACACCCGTGCACATAATGATGAATAAAATAAGGCGGCATAGTATTTACATGTAGCCTGTGAACATCATCCTATAGTCTTTAATTGAAGGCTAGGTTATTAATAATCCCTAATACAATTTAAATATATGTCCAGGAAATAATGATAACAGGAAGAGTCCGTGCACATCTGGTTTTGATACATTTTAAAAATATATTTTCAATTCATGGTTGAATTTGAGGTTGGAGCATCCATGGATACTGAGCATATGAATTTAAATCTCCTTGTCAGATGCTGTAAATGTTGGCCTGTGATGTGGAGACATAGCTTTAGCTCATTAGCTGTGTATCTTACTCTGGCATGAGGCCCTGTGTAAGGTGAAGGCATATGGAGTTCCGTGGATGGTGCTGTCCAGCATGCTCACTCTAGCCAACCACTGAGCTCATTCCTTCCTCTTGATTTGATTGCTTCCGGTTTTAAATTTATTCCGATGTTGTTTCTACTCCTTATCACATTTTGTTTCAGGGTTTTGTTGTCATTGTTATTTTTTAGACATACTTTTTTTTATTTATGTGTATGGGGCGGGGTATGTACACTTGAGTGCGGCTGCCGTCAGAAGCCGAAAGAGCATCAGATCCCCGGGAGCTGGAGCTGCAGGTGGTTGTGGGCTGACTGACAAAGGCATCCTCTCTCCAGCTCCTAACTATACATCTTTCATAAGTACTCATAACTATTCTCTTTCTTCCAGCTCACACATATTTTAGTAAAGACATTTTAAAATAAATATCTAGATCTATATTCCTAAGCACTGATGTTACTGCAAACCAATGAAAATGTTTGCATGTGTATATGTGTATAGTTTGCATGTTCACATGTGTGGGTACATGGGGGGGATTGAACTCAGATCATCAGCATGCAGCTTTGCCTGCTGAGGCATCTCATCAGCCTCAGAGCCAGCAATTTTTGTATTCATATAGGTTTTTTAATGAATCTTAGGGTAGAAACTTATTTTGTAAGGTAAATATACAAAACTCATTTTAGACGAGTAGAACTTGGTCCTAAAAGTGATGTACTTTCATTTTCAAAATAGAAGTTTGTTATGTTGCCATAGTAACTGTTATGTTATCAAAGCGTTCTACTGATGTAATGATGCTTTAATTTGCTTAGAGTATGTCTTCTATTGATTTGCTTTGGGGTTTGTTTGCTTTTAAGACAACATCCAGGCTGGCCTTGACCCTAGGCAATCCTCCTGCCTCAGCAGCCCCAGTGCTGGGATTTTTTTTTTTTAATTTTAATTAGACCAAAGAGAAAGTGTTAAATGGAAAAACATGAAACTAAAAGTAATCAAATAGACTATCAAAGCAGTAAAGCTGCCCTTTCTCTCTCTAAGGAATCTGAAACATCGCCCAAACAAATCACCGATGGTGTAGATTCCTGAGACTAAACTGGAAACAGTGAACTTGACCTGTGTGTCTTAAAACAGCGGGCACTGTACAGATTTAAATTCTAGCTCATTTTGGGTGTGCCAACAAGAGATGATGTCTTAGGGTGAGTGTCGCTGTGACGGAACATCGTGACCCACACAGCTTGAGGAAGAAAGGGCTTATTGGTGTGTTGCTTTCACATCACTGAAGGAGTAAGGACAGGAACTCAAACTCAGGGCCGGAGCCTGGAGGCCGGAGCTGATATAGAGGCCATGGAGATGCTGCTTACTGGCTTGTTCATCCTATTTGCTCAACCTGCTTTCTTATAGAACCCAGGATCACCAGCCCAGGGCTGACACCGCCCGCAGTGGGCTGGGCCCTCCCTCATCAATCACTGATGAAGAGAATGTTCTCTAGGCTTGTCTACAGCCTGATTTAATGGAGGCATTTTCTCAGTTGAGGTTCCCTCCTCTCAGATGACTGGATTGTGTCAAGTTGGACATAAAATTAACCAGCAAGATGGCCTGTTTGTTTGTAGTGCTGAGGCCCAGACCCATGCTCTACAACCGAGCTGTACATTCCCAGCAGGGGTTCTTTATAAGCTCATCGCATGCTGGGAAAGTAAGGCTAATCCATGACTCCTTGTTTTTAAATAGTTATCAGCTGGGAGCTAGAGAGATGGCTCAGCTCAGCGGCTAAGGGCATCGGCATCTACTGCTCTCGAGGGGAGCCCCTGTTTGGTCCCCAGCACCCACATGGTGGCTCACAGCCTTTTTGTAACTCCAGTTCAAGGGGATCTGATGCCCTCTTCTGACCTTCATGGGCTCCAGACACTCATGTGATAAACATACAAACATGCAAGCAAAACAGTCACATGCATAACATAAATACACCTAAAGCCTTAAAAAGCTAACAGTTGGAAGCTAAGGTAGAAGGGTCACAGTTCCAGGCCAGCCCGGGTCTCAGGGACACCACAACAATGAAAAGGATAAAAAGTAAAATCATGGTGACTTATGAATGAGAATTGTTGGCGGGTAGTCGGGGTTGGCGAGGGGCGCAGAGGGTGGCACTTGGGGATTTTTCTTCCTGTTCGTCGCTCATGACATGGTAATGGAGAAGTCAGTCGCCCTGGGGCTGAACAGTGCCAGGCTGGCTGCACCTCTCTGTCACGTGCCACCCCACCCACCCCTCCTGCTTGACACATGAGTTCTTTTCTCATGTGACTGCATATCTTAGAATTATTGATATAGGTTCCAGCTTGTGATGGCCGAGATTTAGTGACGTCATCGTGATGTTAAGGAGAAAGCCGAATGAAGCCAGGCAGAGTTCCTGGATTGAATTTGTTTTCACATCAGTTTCTTCCGAGATTTTCAGAAAGGTACACCTTGCGTAATAGCCACAACTTCCCAGCCGCACTGATCAAGAGATCAGGTGTCATGTTCTGTTGCCAGGTCCCTGTATTGCTATCTCTCTGGCAGAATCATAGTGCCTCGTTGACTCCCCATCTCACTGTGTCTGTGTGATAAATATCTGGGTGTGGTGCAACTGACCGTGAATCATTATTGTGTATATCTTGCTTCTATGGCAATTTATTAAAAAACTCTCCTTAGGATCGTCACAGGTGGAGGCCACTGTGTAAATAACACCAATTCTAACATCAAAAAAGTATTTATTGTCAGAATGCAGTGATTCCATTGTTCGAAGTAAATGTATTCCTGTTTTGAAAGCTATGTAAATTACTCTTAATTATTACAGTGATAAGGCTTCGATAATTATTAGCTCTGTGGTGACACTTATTTTAAAATAGCATTAAAAAATAGTTGTTTCACACTTCTGACTGTTGTTAAGGCTGATATTTTCTCTCAGCCCCAAATAATTAAAAGCATTAGATTGAAAGCAGATTGTACTTGTTTGGTTTTTATTTTGTTTATTTGTTTTTTTTTCTTTCAATAATTCAGGTTTCTTTCTGGGTAGTATTGGGAAGATTATATGGTTCCATTTTAATTCATGCCTCTCCAAAGAGGTTACTCTGTTTCAGGTAGTTTCAATTCATTTTGCTCTAGAAAAGCTAAGATATTATAATCACATAATACAGAAAATAGAACAAATTTAGAAGCTAAAAAAGAAAAGAAAGGGGAAAACAAAGCTAGGAAAACAGAAGGTTTGTTGGTATGGGAAATGCATACATGACCTCTTAATTTGGCTGTAGTTCTGCATGATCTAAGCAAGGGCTCTGGTCAGCTCTCACACACACACACCCGCTCTGAACATCTGCCCTCTGAAAGGGAGCGATGAGAGACCGGCGTGTAGAGCCTGAAAGTTTGGAGGCTCACCCCGTTCTGGTCTGTCTTCCAAGTGATCAATTTCTGTAAGATTCATTAGTCTATACAACTCACAGTTTTCATCAGATTAAGTTGGAATAAATTGTTGAGGGAAAGCGTTATTTCGTCCTTGAAACTAAAGGGACTTCTCCAGTGAGCCACCGTGAGGTGTTCTTCGTCATTCATAACGCTGTTGCTAGGCTGGAGTGAACAGATCATGTGTGAACTAACAGAGGAATGGGAAGAACGGTGTACGCGCACAAGAGAGGCTCTGAAGGTGTCGGGTCGGCCTCGGCAGCTCAGAACCACTAATGTCGTTGTCGGTGGCAGTCCATAGGCGGCATGGAGTTCATTCAGCTTTGTGTGTGCGTGCTGTGTCCACGGTTGACACTTGGGCTTGGGCAGCCTGTGTAGAAGCCAGTCCCTAGGGAAGACTGATTATCTTCTTCTCGGTAGGCACTGACTGACTGTAGCTGTTCATCCAGGGGGGACTGTGGAATTTCTGTCCGTGTTGGCACGTGACCTAGTGGTATAGTCATGCTGGTCTTGTTCATATTTTTGAGAGTTCATAGGTTAATCTTAATGTTTCGTTCTCTAGTCTCTACTCTCCTGGAACAATTTATAGTATGCAGGGAAACCCTTCTGAACTTTTTCTGATCTGTTTAGGAAAGAGATAATAGATAATCTTACTAAATTTAAGGTTGGAGAATAAGTGGAAACAGTCTCTCTTCAAACAAACCAAAGTAAGCCCACAAAATATACATAGTGATTTTAAGAGTTTCTGTCTCTTACCAGAATAACTTAGAGGTGAAAACCCCAGAGCCATAACAGTCCCATGAGTATAGAGCACAAGTGTACCAGACTCTCATATAACAGCCCCTTGGCTGTAGAACAGGAATGTCCCAAACTCAATGTAGCATCCCTTGGCTCTAGAACATGAGTGTACCAGACTCCCAGTGACTTTCCAGTATTTTATTTTAGCTATTTTATTTCATTGTCTGTTACCTGGCTATCCCCGTGATGTGTCATTGGAGTGAAAGCACCCCCTAACATTTGTCTCTTCATTATTTTACCTGTAATTAAATCCTGGCTTCTCTGACTTAGTTTGACTAAGGATACCAGGCTGTAGAAGGAAGCCAGGTTATCCTCCACACCTGTGTACGCACGCCCACACCCTGTAGTGTCTTTAAACACAAGTCCTTATCGTGGTTTGTCATGTGTATGGTTTTAGTATTAACTGTAGACATAGGAACCAAAAGGATCAGTGCCACTGCAGGTGCAGCTGTTAATTAACTTTGGATGTTAAATACACGTGTGCATACATACATTCACACATATGCATACTTATGGGGTGTATGTTTTGTTTTCCTGAGACCTTGCTTACTGGGTAGCCCAGGATAGCCTAGAACTTACAATTTAACCCAGGGTGTCCTCCTCTCACAGTCCCCTGGCTCTGCCTCCAGCGTGTTGAGCTTACAGATGTGAGCCACCGTGCCTGGCTTGGTAAACATATGTTTTGGGGGCTGGCATGATGACTGAGTGGGTAGAGGCTCTTGTCCCTAAGGCTGTGACCTGAGTTTGCTGTGTGGAGCCCACGTGGTGAGGACAACTCATGCAAGTTGTCCTCCAACTTGACATGTCCCCTGCGGATGTGTTGGTCAGTTGGTCACTTTTGAGATAGGGTCTTAGGTAGCGTCTCATCCTCCTGCCCCTGTCCACTGAGTGCTGGGATTACAGGCATGCACCATTAAATAGTTTCCTTTTTATATAAAAGAAAAATATTGGGGGTTAAGTAGTTTTTGGGTTTTGTTTGTTTTTTGTTTTTTTTTTGAGACAGGATTACAGATGTGAACCACACATTTCTGTGTGTCGAGATATAAGCAAAAAGCTAGAAGCAGGACTTCTGACCGCTGAGCCATCTCTCCAGCCCGTCATGTGTTTTTAATGGAGAGCAGAGTCAGGAAGTTTAAGACAGAGTTTTGATGGTATTCAGCCTGTGATCTTCCTGCCTCCACCTCCCAAATGCTAGGGTTCCAGGTGTGATCCCTCACACCCAGACTGCATGTATTTTTTGTGTGTGGGTGTGTGTGTTTTATTTTCTCTTGGGTATCTACCTGAGAGTAGAATTGCTCGATTATATGATAACTCTCTAACTTTCTGGGGAACTGACTGTTTTCCAAAGGGCTGCAGCATTTAACATTACCACCAAAAGCATGAGGTTCGAATCTCCCCGTGTCATTACCAACACATCCTGTGGTATGCTTGGGGTTTCTCACAGTCATGCTAACAGGGATAAAGTTATTTCAGGTGGTATTTAATAACATCGATCATCATTTAATATGCATATTAGCCATTTGTATACATTTCTTGGAGAAATTTTATTATGTTTACTTGTCTACTTAAAATTTGATTAATTTTGCTTTACAACAAGTTGGGAGGTTTTCTCAAACGTATTTTGACTATTAGGTCCTTATCAGATAGAGAAATGATTCGTAAAACCTTCCTCCTATTCTGTAGATATCTTTACTTTCTTTTAAAATTTTTATTACATTTATTTATTTATTTATTGAGTGTGTATATGTGTGTGTATATCAGGACAGCTTTTGGGGGCCAGCCGTCTCCTTCCACCATGTGAGCCCTAGGGACCAGGTTGTCACCCTCGATGACAGTTGCCCCTGTCTGAGGAGCCGTCTTTTCAGCTTGCCTCTCCCTTTACCTTCTTGAAGATTTCTGCCTCTTTTTTTCCCCTAAAAATGTATGGTTTTACACTGAGTTTTTTTTTTAATCTGTTTGTGCTCATTTGTTTGTTTTGTTTTGGTTTGGTTTTCCAGCCAGGGTTTCTGTGGGTAGCCCTGGCTGTCCTGGAACTAGCTCTGCAGACCAGGCTGGCCTCGAACTCAGAGATCCACCTGCCTCTGCCTCCCAAGTGCAGAGATTAAAAGATGTGCACCACCACCACCACCTGGATTGTGCTCATTTTTAAAATACGGCATGAGTATATGATTCCAACTTTACTCTTCAGGACATGGACATCGGCTCCTCGTACTGAGAACTGTACTGAATCACTCATTAACTTCTGTACCTGTGTGCTTGTTAACTTTTTGTCAGTGTGACACGAGCAAGGGACATCTGGGATGACGGAACTGCAACTGAGAAGATGCCCACTCCAGACTGGCCTGTGGGCAGTTCTTGATGATTGATGTGGGAGGACCCAGCCCACTGTGGCTGGTGCCACCAGAACAGGTAGTCCTGATCTTATTAAAAACACAAGCTGGGCAAGCCATGTAGATTCTCCCATGGCCTCCGCTTCAGCCCCTGCCTCCACGGTCCTGCCTTGAGCCCCTGCCCTGACTTCCCTTCGTGAGGGACTGTGAGCTGATGTTTAAGCCAAACAAACCTTTTCCTCCCCCAAGTTGCCATTGGTCATGGTGTTTTATCACAGTCATAGAAACCGAACTAAGACAGCCTGCTTACTGCTTACATCAAAACACATCTCTATGCCTCGAAAGTAAAGGTGTCAGTTTCTGGAAACGTTAAAGAAACTTTCCTAAGTGGGAGCTTTTCACATGGACCCTGATTGATTGTTTGTCTGCGTCTTGTTTTTCTACCAGGCAGGAAATGAGTAGAAAAGAGACTCAGAAACTCTTAAAATCTACTTGCCGGAATTCTCCTGCCTCCTCTGCATGACTACCTTCTCCCGTGTTTTCTTTCTCTGAGTATCTCTCAGGATGTCATTTGATAAAGTACCTGCTCGGATGGTGCAGAGCAATCCCAGCTCCAAGATCCTTAACCTGGTGCATCTTCTCGAGGGTCAGCCCAGACTCACAGTTTCAGGCATTGTGCCGTGGGCATCTTTTGAGACCATTTATCCCCCACCTGTCCCATCTCACTCTGTTTTTTTCTGGGTTCACTTTGAAACTCCTCTGACAGAGTTCAAGAATTTGAAGTCATGGGATGGTCCTTTTTTATATCTTCACATTCTGTTAGGAACAACTCTCAGAGGTAAAAAAAATTCTTCCTTATATTGAACCAGCCCTATCCTGAGATACAATTTGACAACAAGCTCCAACTTTTTCTTACATGAACATGGAAACACCTTGTCATATTGAGGGAGAACAGCACACCTGTTAATTCTCCATCACTCTGACTACAGCTTTCTAGTAGGAATAAGATGCTCTCCAACACAAAAACCACCACACCATTGGAATACCCCCCTTTCTAAAGATCACTGATTGCCCAACATCCTTACCTCCTTCACCTTTCCAAGCTCTGACTCCCTTAGAGGGAGCCGTTTCATGCTCTTGTTACCCATCATGCATTTGCTAGGCGTGTAGCGAATCTCCGCCAGGAGGGCTGGGAGCAGACAAGAAAGGTTGAGGAACTGCATGCATGTCAGCCGTCTCCTGCATAGGAGCCATTCAGACAGATGAGGACAGCTTTTGTTTATTTCCTGGAATTGGTTCTTTTTATGATAACCACTTTGGATTTCAGTTATTCCCCCTTGACAGTGTTTCTATTTTATCTATTTTGCAGCTAGTGATCGAGGATCTAATCTAAACACTGTGTTAGTGATTGATGCAGGAATAAATATCCCAGAATTCTTGTCATCTAATGTTGTGATCTAAGGGATGGATAAACAATTTCATTGCCAAACTGTAATAAGTATTTTGACCACTTTAAGATGCCGTAGGAGGGGCTAGAGAGATGGCTCAATGGTTAAAAGCATACCGCTCTTGCAGAGGACCAGTCTTTGGTTCCCAACACCTACATGACAGCTCACAGCCATCTGTAACTCCATTTCCAAGGGATCCAGTGGCTCTGAGGGCATGTGGCATGCACATGGTAGACATACATATATACAGGCCAACGCTTATGCATACAATAAAAATAAACAAAGCTTTAAAAACATCACTCTGTGTTAAAATTCTGGTTGTACTAAATAATGTTTTGGAGCCGCTGTAAATATGATCCCGCCCTTAACTGTACAGCCAGCAAGTACACACAAGTTCCACCTGTGATCGTTTCTTGACCTCTCCCTCCTGAGGCTGTCACTCTGAAGACACAGATATGAGCCAGGCCAGATGGTGCATGCTCTAACCCAGCACAGGAGGCTGAGGTAGCCCCTAAGCTGATGTAGTGAGGCCCTGATGAAAAATAAAGCAGAGGCGAAATGTTAGAGACGGTTCTGTAACTGAGAGGGACTCTGTCTGCAAATGTGTGTGTGGTACACGAAGTCCCAGTGCCGGCCCCTGCGGTCCTGTTGTGGCCAGAGGATATGTCTGTGCTGTGACCAGTTACTAACTGTGGCTCTACTTTTCCCAAGATAAAGTTCTGACTGCCCCCCTTTCCAACTCACTTCATTTATTTATTTATTTATTTATTTATTTATTTATTTATTTATTATGTATACAATATTCTGTCAGTGTGTATGCCCGCAGGCCAGAAGAGGGCACCAGACCTCATTACAGATGGTTGTGAGCCACCATGTGGTTGCTGGGAATTGAACTCAGGACCTTTGGAAGAGCAGGCAATGCTCTTAACCTCTGAGCCATCTCTCCAGCCCCCTCACTTCCTTTTTTTAAAGATGAAGTATTACCAGCCCACTCTGTACTTGAACTCCTGGCAATCCTCCTGCCTCTGTCTCCTAGTAGTAGGATTACAGATGTGAGCCGCCTACCACATCTGGCTCTGAGTTCTTGTTCTTTGGCTCTTCCCCTCTAGATTTAGACCTTACAGAACTTAACTAGCTGTTCTGGTCGCAAGGGAAATAGTTCTTTGAAAGATTTTTTTTTTAAATGGTAAAGAGGACTAGGAATAAAAATGATTCCCCTGCAGCAGAGCAGTACTTCCTGATGTCATGGTGGGGTTTTGCCACGCTTCACATTTGTCCTTCAGTAAGTTTATCTCAACTTTTTTCTTCTTTGGTTGCTTCTTTCCTTTTCCCCTTGGCAAAATACAGTTTTTGTTAGTTAATTATGGCTTGGGTTTTGGTTTTTGAGATGGGACCTCCTTGTCCTTGAGTTCGCTGAGTGGATGAGGATGACTTGAACTTCTGATACTCCTGTGTCTAGTGCGTGCTGGCATAGGCAGACACCACCACACCGCATTTTTTTGGGGTGCTGAGCATCAAACCCAAGGTCTTCATGCTTGCTAGGCAGGCTTTCTCCCAGCCACATCACAGCCTTTGTTATTAGGTTTTTAGATTTAGGTGAGGGGGGGTAAAAATATTTTTAAGTTATTATTTTATCTGTGGGGGTGTTTTGCCTCTGTGTATGTCTGTGCACCATGTGTATGCCTGGTGCTCAAGGAGGTCAGAGGTGCCATTGGATCTCCTGGGACTGGAGTTACAGATGGTTGTGAGTTGCCATTGAACCTTGGTCCTCTGCAAGAGCAGCAGCCAGTGCTCTTAACTGCTGAGCCATCTCTTCAGCCCCCTCTTTTTTTTTTTTTGCTTTTAATTTAATGCTTTGCTTTCCATCTGTTTTGAGTTTCTTGGAATTACAGAATTACACTCATCTCTCAGGCTAGCAAGATGGCTCAGCAGGTAAGAGCATTTGCTGCCAAGCCTGATGACCTGAGTTCTGTCCCCAGGTCCCACATGGTGAAGGAGAGATTCCCCAAAGCCGCTCTCTGACCTCCACACGCCCACCGTGACATGAATGACGCCCCCCACATACATGTACAAAAATAAACAAGTGAAATAACTTACAAAACTTTAAAGTAAAGCCAGATTACACACATCCTGCCTTGGAGTTCTGCAACCCCTGCACTCTCAGGCCTAGGAGTCTCCTTGACCAAAGTCCCTTCCTTTACTGTTAGAACGCGCAGGCCAGCAAACTCCTTCTGAAGTCTGTCGCTCCTGTATCACCTCCAGTTTCCTCCCTGTCCGTCATGGTAGCCCTGACTAGACATTCTCTTCGTTGTTTGATCTGCTTTCTGAGAATTGAAATTGTTGATACGGTATCAGTTTACCAGGTGCTCAGCTTTTACTGGAACGAAACCTGTCCCTGGTGCCGGGAGCAGTGCCGTTTCCTGTGCTAGTATTTTCTGTCTCTATCTGCTCTGTAATCTGCGTGAGGAAACCTTCGCTGTGCCTTGACTACATCCGTAGCGTTAAAATAGAACATTGCTTTCCAGTGTCATGAGTTTCAGGGACATTTGCCCCTTGTATAAACTTTCCAAGTTTGCTTTCCTCGTTAAGTCTGTCCTAGAGACTATTAGTGTGGATGTATTATTGGAGGACCCCACCTGTTCGTTACTGAGGTAACTGGTGTCTCTGTGGGGGATCACACTGAGAGACGTCAGCCTCTCCCTCATCGGTACCTGCTGTCATACAGGTCTTTCCTCTCATTTCCACAAAGGTGTGGCAAGTTTGGAGAAAATGAGACTACAGACCTAAGCAAGCAGACTGTTCCCCGATACAGGGATTGCAACTAGCGCCATAGAGGCAGAGTTCGAACTCGCGGAGGTACAGAGTCCCAGCAGAGCTCCTTACGAAACATACATCCACGTGTTGTCACCACACTGTGTGCGTCCAGAGACCTTCGCAGTACTCGGAGTCAGTTGTGTTTGTTTTTGTCTTCCTAAGATGGAGGCTCGGTCTTAGCTCAGACTGTCCATGAACTATCCGCAAGCTTCCTGCCTTGACCTACTGGGTTCTGAGAATATAGGTGTGAGCCAACAGCCCAGAAAAAGTTTTCCTTAAATAAACACTTGAACTATGGAGGATAGATCTCATTTAACAAACACTCAAGTACAGTTTACTATGTGTAAAGTGATTTGCAAACAATAATCCATCTAATCATCATGAGCAAATCTTTGTTTTTTTTTATTTATTTTGTTGTTATTATGGGGGTTGTTTTTGTTTTATTTTTACTCTTCTAAAATAGACCTCACTGTATAGCCCTGTGGAATTTATGGTAACCCTTCTGCCTCAGACTCTTTAGTGTTGGAATTATAGGCCTGAGCTACCACTCGGCTCTTCTTTCTAATTCTAATAAGTAATTGTAATGGATCCCTCTTACTTAGGTTAAAAACGGTGTGTAACAGTGTAATACACTGGTGTAATGTGTTATGGTAGTGTGGTTGTCCTGTGTGATCTGTGCCATCGTTCAGGTCCCTGCAGTTCGCACCTGTAGGCTGAGCCTGGCAGTTTGCCTGCTCTTCCTCCTCTCGCATCCTCTCTCCCTAAACAGGAGGGATCCCCAGAATGGGGAGCCCCTTTATACTTCCCCCAGCACTCTCATCTCTGGCACAGTCCTGATTTACCTTAAGACAAAATAAACAGAGTGACGCACACCTTTAATCCCAGCATGCAGAAGACAGAGGCAGACAGACCTCTATGAGTGTGAGGCCAGCCTGGTCTACATAGTGAGTTCCGGGCCAGCTGGCTACATGGTAGGACTGTTACACAAATAAATAAATAGATGAATATACAATTCTAACTTAATGTTTATCTCCTTTTTCTTCACTGTTCATGACTCCACAGCAGCTAATTAAGAAACTTGAGATCAGGGCTAGAGAGATGGCTCAGAGGTTAAGAGTACTGGCCGCTCTTCCAGAGGTCCTGAGTTCAACTCCCAGCAATCACATGGTGGCTCACACGATGAAATCTGGTGCCTTCTTCTGGCCTGCAGGCATACATGCGGATAGAATAGTGTGTACATAATAAATAATCTTTTTTTTTTAAAGGTAACTTGAGAGCCTAAGTGTTAACTTTGTAGTAGATCTTTACCCACAGTATCCCGTCTGCTCCACAGCACTGCCTTTCCTGGCTGAGGGAGGAAGGGAAGCAAACACTATAACCTTGAATATCTTTGCTTGGATTTTGACTTTGGGTTTTTTGCATGTTTTTAGAGGGTCTTGGTGTGTAGTTCTAGCTGGCCTGTATCTCACGATCATGGACCAGGCTGGCCTCAGACTTACAAGAGTCTTGCTACCTCTGCCTCCCATGTGTTGGAATTATGGGGTGGAATACCGTGGGGTCTGTTTGGGGTTGTAACAGTCTCACAATGTAGCCCAGGCTAGCCTCTAAATATAGATATTTTTAAAAGAGTATGACAGGTTAAGGTAGGAGGATCAGGAGTCCTGAACCATATAGTAAGGCTCCCCTCCTTTAAAAAAAATAACTAGCAAAATAAATAAAATTAAGATAAATTAGTAAATGGGCGTGAGGACTTTAGGCTGTGGTGCGCTAGGCTCCTCATTTCAGATGCTCCAACACTGTAACCTATTACCCTAATTCCCGCTTGTCCTGCAGATGGCAGCACTTGTAAAGGGAATAGAAGTTTGTGTGCAGTTTGAGGATGCTTAGCAGGGAAGTCTCTAGGGAGGTTATAGTCCATCTAAAATAGTCTTTCTTGGTTGAATTTTCTGGAGCCTCTGGATATCTCAAAGTTTCTTCAGTCATATTTCCGTTCCATCTTCTTCAACCACTGTCTGACCTCCTGTCTAGTTATTGTAATAAAGACCATGGCTAAAAGCAAGTATGAAGGAAAGGGTTTATTTGGCTTGCATATCCTGGCTTCCAGTCCACTGAGAGAAGCCAAGACAGGAACCTGGAGGCAGGAACTGGAGCAGAAACCATTGAGAAATGCTGCTTAATGGTTTGTCCCACAGCATATATGTAGTCAGAGGACCACTTATGGGAGCTTGTTCTCGCCTTCTCCATGTGAGTCCTGGATCCCAAACTCAGATCATCAGTCTTGGCAGTAAATGCCTATAACCGCTGAGCCATCTCATTGGCCCATGATATATTTCTTTGAAAAGGGGCCTCATTAGTGCCCAGGCTATCCCAGAATCTGCCGTGTAGCCAGGCTGACCTCAGACTCCTGGTAATCTTGCTGTCTCAGCCTGCACGCCTACGGAAAATCTGTTCTGTCCTCCCAAACACTTGGGACTTTGCTGTCGGCTCACTCCTGACTACCGAGTGCTTACTGCGTGTCTGTCGGGTGCTGGTGGGCACTCTGCATCGTACTTACGAAAGATGTGGAGCCTTCCTCTTCCCACGCTAGGAAGCTTCTGTAAGCGAGCATCAGAAGGAACAGCGGGAACATACAACAGGGGCAGATTGCTGTAGGAGAATTACAGATCCGCTTACCTCAAACACTTCCACAGGAAGATCTATAAAAAAAACAAACAATTTTCTGGTCATGGCAGAGTGGGACAGGTGCCCGAGAGTCCATATAGAAGTGGCGTGCAGAATTCTACCATTTGGGTAAAGAAAACACGCGCCCCAATCTCCCCCTACACGCATGTACATTCGTGCACATGCTTGTAGACAGCTTGCTAGAAAGCTACCTGGGAAATGGACAGATCATTTGTCTTTGAGGTAAGGAGCTAGATGTCTAGAGATAGAGGGGAAAACCTTTTCACCAAATACTCTTTGGTTTCTTTTAGATTTTGAACCATATAAGTTTATTACTTGTACAGAAATAAAGCTTTACTTCCTTGGAACATCCTATAACCGTATCCAAGGGGACACATATGCCAGCAGTCTTTTATTGGGTGGGTTGAATAAGCAGTTACAACCCTAAAGAGATATAGCAGATAGATGAACAGGATCACCAAGGATCATTTAAGTGTGTAATGTATTTTGTTTTGGTTACAGGGAATTTTCCACTTTTATTTGCACACCTCTCAACTAGTATATCCTGATAAACATCCAGTGGTTGAGAGTAGGTGTGGTTCCTCCCAGAGAAGCCAACTGCAGATTTCTGTGTAGATCAAAGGGCTGTGTGGTTCTGTATCTGTTTGGTGTTGTTGTTTTAGTGGAAATTACACATGAACTGTGCCAGGTAATCCTGGCAGAAGACGGACTGGAAAGAAATATGATTTAGTGAGTCTCTTTGTATTGTCCAGCGTGTAGAGCAAGTTAGATTTTATGCAGTGAATTGCTTTTGAAGTGCCGGCGGTGGAGTCGCAGAAGACACTCAGAGCTGAGCCAGGCTCATTTGTGAAATCCCAGCCCCTGGAGTGGTGGTGGAAAGAGAACAGATCATACGGCAAAACCCCTCTCAAAGCAAAGCCAACATACATGAAAGAAATCCCATGGAATTTAGCATTATCCATGTGTGAGTCCCGAGAAATTCTGTTGATATGTGTGTTTAAGAATCACGTGAAGAAAAAATAAATTAAAAAAAAATCACGTGAAGATACAGAGCAGAGGTCTTCAACCTTCCCGAAGCAGCGGCCCTCTAATACAGGGCCTCGCGTCGTGATTTTCATTGCTGCTTCCCCGCACAGCATGCCCCTGTCTTTCCTCAGAAAACGTATGCTAAGCTTCTCAAAAATCCACTTGGGACTTTTAATCTTCAGCGGGCTGAAAGGTTTTCTTCCCAGTGCCTTTGAGTAGTTGTCTGTTTTTTAAAATGTGAGTGTGCACATGTGGGCAGGTGTAGGTACGGGGGCGTGGGGCATGTGTGTGGAGCCAAAGGCAAAAGCACAAAAGCAGCCTCTGGTGTCCTGTCGCATCCCTCAGGTACTATCATCCTTTTTTTTTTTTTTTTAGCTGGCGTCTCTCTTTGACGCTGAATTCAGGCAGGCAAGGCTGGCAGACCACAGGAATTCCCTGTGACCACCGCCCAGGGCTGAGGTTGTCTGTGTGCAACATCCATGCCCAGCATTTTCATGTGTTCTGGGGAGCAAACACATGCTGCTCTTCCCTGGGCGCTGCTTCCGCAGTCCCTTTTGAAAACTTTGTTTTCTCATAAGAAAATACAGAGTTTTGTTTCATTATTTTCCTTCCAAAATAATCACAACAGCATGTTTGGTTTTTTTTTTTCCTGAATTATGTAATAGTTCTTTATCTTGATTTGTGGTCAGTAAACATGTAGTTATACTTATCTTGCGTTTGTATTTTTAGGAAGTATCAGGTTTAGGGCCGACAAGACGGCTTAGCAGGTAAAGGCCCTTGCCTCTCAGCCTGTTGACCTGAGTTCAATCCCTGGGACCCACGCAATGGAAAGAGAACTGTCTCCCACACGGTGTCCTCCGACCTCCACAGGCACACTGTGGCAGAGTGCTAACGTGCACGCACACAAACATACACAACTGTAAAAGAGAGCCGTGGGCAAGGCAGGAAGGACAGCCTGACCCCAGTCTACTGCTGCCCTTGGGAAGCAGGGGCAGGAGGCCTTGGGATTTAAGGTGACCCCCAGCCACTTAATGTCTTTGGAGCCAGCCTGGTCTACATGACCCTATCCTAAAAGTTCCCGTGCACCTCCAAAAGAAGAAGCCTGCCTATCTGTACTTTCTTACGTTCATTTCGTTTATTTGTTAGGGGAGGAAATGTGGGAATTAGACCGTTGGGTTCCTCTACCAGAGGCTGCTCAGGTCTCCTTAAAGTCGAGGATTCCCTGTGGCTAACGCAACTGTTAGCAGCTCTTACTCAGGCGGCCAACTTGGACGACAACTGAGTTCATCTAAGAAAGCTCCCAAGTTGGGACTCATTACTAAAGTGCAATGTGGATTGAAAGATAGCAGCTCTCCGTGCATACACGGCTGGAAACACTGAGGAGCGTGCTAACTTGCACATTGTTACAGTTAGAATCAGATGGGAAGGTTTAGAGTTGTGTAATTGTGGAATGTTTTCTGCCCACAGACTCCCTAGCTGCGCATTTCACATTCGTTAGCAATTAGGCTCAAGGATACTTGGATTCAAATACGCTTTGGAAACTGAGTCTTCCAAATGCTTTGTTTCCTAGATCTTTGCTAACACCATGTGTGACATCAGCTCTTCAGCTCCATCAGTGGCTTTTGTCCCCGTGGGATAGCTTTGCTTCTCCTTGCTCTTCCCTGGTCTGCCCCCCACCCCCCGCCCAGGGATCCCACCCCCACTCCACACCACACTGAGTATTGATATTGTTCCTCACTCACAATAGGCAAGTTCTCTACCATTAAGTGATAGCCCCAAGCCTCTCTAATTTGCCGTGGCTGGACTTGGGCTCACTCTGCAGCCTAGGCAGCCTTGAAGTTGCAGTCCCCCTGCTTTAGTCTCCTCAGTTTCTGGGTTTACAGACCTGACCTTCCAGATATTTCAAACTTCCCTCTGTTGCCATTCATCCTTACAGTCCAGTAAAAGAGCCCTGTTTTGAGTTGCTGTTGGACGTCTGCTCATGGCACATGAGGTTTAAAAGGCCCTGTTCCAGCCTCACTTTTACTTCATCCATTTTAGGCTTCTCTAGACCAAGACTGACAGAAAAAGTAAACTCGGAAGGTTTCTACAAGGAGGCAATGTCATTAAAACGAATGCACCGAAGAGTGATGTCCGTGTGACACGGAGGTAGCCAGTGTACAGCACTTCCCTGCCTCCCCAGTGCTGGCCCACGATGCTGCTTACAGTTGTTAGCTATTCTGCTCTGCGTGGATGTGAGTACGCACAGGCCATGCTCGCATGTGCAGCTCAGAGGACGACTTATTCCACTTTGTGGGTCTGTCTGCTGGGCACTGAGCTTAGACATCAGACTAGGCTTCAAGGTGCCTTCACCTCCCGAGCTGTCTCCCCAGCACAAGGTTGTTACTGATTAGAAGAATGGACTTGAAGTTAGAATTTTCTAAGTTTGAAGCCTCCCCACCCGCTGTTTATTGGCCTGTGATTTTGATCTAGTTCCATAACCTTGCTAAGCCTCAGTTTCTCCATATAAAAAGGGAGAATGAGGAGGCAGTGTACCAAATTCATAGGATATATGTGAGGATTAATGATGAGATGTATAGAAACGCTAACTTTTTTAGGGGGTGGGAGGGGTGGTTGGGCTTTTTGAGAGGGGGTTTCTCTGTAACTTGGGAACTTGTCCTGGAACTTGCTCTGTAGACCAGGCTGGCCTCGAACTCACAAACTCACAGAGATCTGCCTGCCTCTGCCTCCTGAGTGCTGGGATTAAAGGCGTGTGCCGCCGCCACCACCACCTGGTAGAAATGCTAACTTTTAAAGTATTTTGAGCGTGCCATAATTGCCCAGGAATTCATAATAAAAGTTTTCCGTTTTGTCTAGACACCTGTGAAAAAGGCTCTCCAAACATCTCCTCTAGCGAGAGCCTGCTCATCCCAGCATGCTTCTGCCTTGGTCAGAGAAACATGCTGGACATAGTTGCCTTGTGTATTTTCTAATTCCTCCTGCCAACCTCTCCCTTAAATCACATCCCCATCATTGCTTCCTGTCTTTTCCAGAGCCGGGGTCCTCATTTCTGCTCAGAAAAGCAGAAGCGAGGGAGATGTCCAGGGCTGGGGATTTCTGAAGCCTGCACTGCTATAGCGAACTAAATTTATATGAATATAGTATTGGGTAGATCTTTTCTCTGAGAAACACAAGGGAACTTCCCTATTAAAGACTGAAATGTGTTAACTTTTAAGGGAACAGAAATTATATGCTCTTCACATACATTATGATGGTTACACAACTATAAGAGCTTAATGAAACTTCACAGTGAAGACAGAAACCTTCTGCTCCTTTTGTTTTAAACTCTACACTTTACATATGGGGAAACTTGGGCTATTAATTTCCTCAAGAAAACAAGGTTCACTACTAAACCTGAATAGAGTTAAGCATATGAAGTTGTGAGCTTTTATTTTTGTTTGTTTTGCTATCTATCTGTCTGTCTGTCTATCCATGCATCCATCCACCTACCTACCTACTTACCTACCTACCAACCTATCAGTCTACACCCCTGCCCCCGTTTGTCTCACTTTGTAGCTCTGGCTGGCCGGGAACTCACTGTGTAGACCAAGCTAGCTTCAAATTCACAAAGATCTGCCTGCCTCTCTGTGCTCTTGAGTCCTGGTATTAAAAAGAGGTATGTCACTATGCCCTGTAATTTAAATATTTTTAAATTACATTTCATTCATTTATTTGGTTTAGTTTGGATTTGGGGTTGTTTGTTTGAGATAGATTCTCCCTATGTAGCCTTAGCTGTCCTAGAATTCACTATGTAGATCAGTCTGGCCTTGAACTCAGAGATCTGTCCTCCTCTGCCTCCCAAGTGCTGGAATTAAAGGCCTGTGCAACCATGCCAGGCTCCTGTTCATTAACCTGTATGTGCATGCATATGAACGTGTGTGGAAGTCGGAAGACAGTTTGCAGGAGTCAGTTCCCTGTGAGTCTGGGGGATTGAATGCAGGGTGGCAGGCGCCTTTACCACTAAACTGTTTCTAGCCGTGTGGTGGTGGCGCACGCCTTTAATCCCAGCACTTGGGAGGCAGAGGCAGGCGGATCTCTGTGAGTTCCAGCCTGGTCTACAAGAGCTAGTTCCAGGACAGGCTCCAAAACCAGAGAGAAATCCTGTCTCGAAAAACCAAAAAAAAAAAACCCTTTCTAAAACTTTGTTTGTTTTAAATATAATTTTACTATTTTCATTTATATGTATGTGTATGAATGTGTTTGTTTTAAATATAATTTACTGTTTCTTATTTATATCTATGTGTGTGATGTGTTTACGTGTGCATGTGAGTGCCCTCAGAGGCCAGCAGCGGTGTTGGATCCCCAGCAGCTGAAGTTACAGGTGTTTGTGAACTGCCTAATGTGAGTGCTTGGGAACCAGGTCCTCTAGAAGGACAGCAGTGCCCTTTAGCCAGAGAAACATCTCCGGCCCTCTGTTTGTTTTTTTATTTTAGAGAGAATCTCACTCAAGCCCAGGATGATGTGGAGCTCACTGTGATCCTCCTGCCTCAGCTTCTAAGTACTGGGATTGCATTATGAGGCCCCCACAGTTGGCAAGGTTGGCAGTATTTTTGTTTGTTTAATAATAAGAAAAAAAAGTAGACTCTTGAGACTTTCATGGAGCTTCTACTTCACAGCCTATATAGAGAGTATATGGAGGATAGGTGTGTGTCATGTATCAGTTATAAAGAAAACTATTTAAATGCAAATATGTGGTAAAGAGAAATTAACAAAACACTTCTGGATGCAGCAGCTGGGTTACAACCCCCCCCCCATGTACCTGGCCTTCCCTCTTTATCCCCCATCCCCACTTCTCCTGCCTCCACCCCTGGCTGGGTGATATGGGCCTGACTTCTACATGAGTGATTTTCTTGTTTGGGTTTGGGAAGCTGAGTGATGAACTCAGCGCTAGCTGTGTGAGGAAGGGCAGTGTTGATGGAGTTAGGGGAGACTCTCGCAGTTTGCTTTGGGAAGTTGTTTCCGGCCTAGAGCTTGAACCCGGTGCCCTGTACATGGTAAGTCCTCTCACCACTGAGCTGAATCCCCAGCCCTTTCCCCCCCCCCTCTCTCTCACATTTAATTTTTTAAGGATTTATTTTTATTTTTTTTTTATTTTTGTGTATTTGCATGTGTTTGTGCACTTGAACACCAGGTGCCCAAGGCAGCCAGGAATTGGCTCTCCCTGGAGCTGGAGTTACAGGCAGTTGCAACTTTGGCTCAGAATCTGGCATTGTTCACTGAGAGCCCTTGCCTTGGGAGGCCAGAGTTCACAGGCTTATATAAATCTTTGGAAACAGATTGTGCCACATGCAGAGCTATGTTTGGATTACATATTCTGCTTCCAACAGAAATATTTTCAAATAGAACATTCCAGGTTTCAGGAGCAAAGCAAAACTAAACTTCCTTGAAATTTCAATGCAAGCCTTTACCGGTGGGGGCAGCATTACGTGTTGAGGAAGGTGGGGACTCTAGTTAAGGCAAGCGGCGGCTTACAGGCACCGGGCATTCTACTTTCAGAGTGGCCGTGTGCTGGCACTGGGGGTCTTGGTGATAGAGTAGCCATCTCTAGAGTCCTTTTCCAGTCTGGATCCGTGGCCTTCTCTGCACAGATATTCTAGTAACTGGGATCTGCAGTTAGCAGCTTCCTGGGATTCCTGTGCCTCTTTTCTGGCCTGGACTGGGTCTCCTGTCTTCCTCTCTCTTGGGTTAGTCTCTTCAGTTGGAAATTATCCAGAATCTACTGTTCTTTTTCTTTTTTTCTCTTTTTCTTTTTGAGGAGTATTTAAGACAGGGTCTCAGGTAATCCAGCCTGGCCTTCTGATATTCCTGCCTCCACCTCCCAAGCCTGGGATTCTAGGCCTGAGCCACTGGGCCAGCTCTCCAGGCATTTTCTTCCTTCCTTCCTTTTTTATTTTTTATTTTAACTTTATTTTATGTGCATTGGTGTGAGGGTGTCAGATCTCAGGGAACTGGAGTTACAGACATTTGTAGGTGCTGGAAATTGAACCCAAGTCCTCAGAAACAGCAGCCAGTGCCTTTTTATTAAAGATTTATTTATTACCTATATAACTTTCTGCCTTTATGTGTGTCTGCACACCAGAAAAAGGTACCAGATCTCATTACAGATGGCTGTGAGCCACCTTGTGGTTGCTGGGAATTGAACTCAGAATCTCAGGAAGAGTAGCGAGTGCTCTTAACCTCTGAGCCATCTCTCCAGCCCCTCCAGGAGTTTTCTTAAGGGAAGAGATGCATGGGAAGTAAAATTGTTGACGTTTCCATGTTTTCAAAGGTCTTTACTTAATCCTCATACATGATAGTGTGGCTGAATAGAGAGCTATATTTTATATATATATANTAATTTTTTTCAGAATGTTGAAGACAATTTTTCAGACTTCCAATGTTGCTCTTTTAAGTTTTTATTTATTATGGGGGTTTTATTTATTTATTATTTATTTATTATTTATTATTGAGTATCGGCAGGAACGTGCCGTGGCGCACATGGAGCTCAGAGAATGAACGACTTTGGCCTAGTCCTCACCTGTGTGCTGAGGTCTGGGGTGGAACTGAGGTCGTCAGACCTGCTCGGCAGGCACCTCTACCCACTGAGCTTTCACACCACTCTTCCGTCATTGCTCTTAGAAGCATTCTCACGTCTAGCTTCCTTGTTGGATTTTCTTCTTTTCTTTTTGGTTTTTCAAGACATGGTTTCTGTGTAGCTCTGGCTGTCCTGGAACCTGCTCTGTAGACCAGGTCTTTGAACTCAGAGATTCACCTGCTTCTGCCTCCCAAGTGCTGGGATTAAAGACATGCACCTCCACCACCCAGCTGCTTGTTTTTGGGGTTTTGGTGGAGGGGGGTTGAGGGGCTCTAGTGTTTTTGTTTCGTTGGCTAACCGGTTAATTTGGTTTGGGAAGTTGTTTCAGTCCCGGAGATTGAACCAGGTGCCCTGTACATATTAAGCAAATCCTCTTACCACTGAGCTAAATCCCCCCTTCCCCTCCCCCTCTCTTTTAAGGATTTATTTTTTAATTTTGTGTATATGCATAGGTTTGTGCACATGAGTGCCAGGTGCCCAAGGCAGCCAAAGGAATTGGCTCCCCCTGGAGCCAGAGTTCCAGGCTGTTCTAAGCACCTAATCTAGTGCTGAGACCCAACCTCAGGCTCTGCAGGGGACTTGCTCTTAACCACCGAACGCTCTCTCCAGCCCCCACTCCCTGAGCCCAGCCTTCATTTTATTTTCCATTTGGAACAGGGTCTCACTAAGTTGCCCAGGCTGGCCTAGCACTCACTCCATAACCCAGACAGACCTGGATCTTACTATGCTCTTGCCTCAGTCTCCCCATTAGCTGAGATTTCAGGCTTCTGTCGCTCCTCCTATGACTTCTGATCTTTAATATGAGGTCAGCTTTATTCCCTCCGAAAGCTTTCAGAGTCTTCCCCTGCCTCCTCGACTGTAAAACTTTACATGGTGTGACCCATGTAATGTGTTTGCGGCCATTGAGTTGGCCAGGCAACAGATATCTTCATTCTGGAAGCTGTTTGTTTGGTGTTTGGTGGTTGGTTATTTTGTTGGTGTTGCCGTCTTTGGAATCCCTGCCCCTCTCCCCAGAACTCTTAGGCTTCTGCCCCCCATCTCAGCAGTAGTGGTATGGATTCTAGTTGTCCAGTTCTTCAGTAAGCTACATGCCTCCAGCCAGTCTCGCTTCTTTGCTTCTAGTTCTTGAGTCTTTTGAGGAATTGTTGGTCCTTAGCTTCCTTCCGGTCACATGTGCAAGGTAAGTGTGCCCCCCCCACTGTTCACCCGCTTTCCAGCTTCCAAAATTAAGTTGCCTTTGTCTCCTAAGTCTTTGTGGATTTGACATTTAAAAAAGTTTTTATTATAGTTTTAAGGGGATTTCAAGTAGGATTAAAATTGTATGTTTGCCTTCTTACCCTGAAATGTTATGTCCTCCTGCTCTTATTGGTATTGTCAGATTGACACCAAAGCACCCTAACCCCCGGCAAAATAACTGGTTAGGAGGTGGAGGGAGTGTAAGGAAGGAACCTGTCATTCATCTGGTTCTGGTTCCTGTCTCTCGCTGACTGCCACCAAGAAATTTGGACATAACAGACCAGACCTCCTACCAAAGAACTGCCCTTTTCTCCCTGGGAAGATCGAACAGTGAGGTCTTTAGAGAGGCCTAGAAACTGGGTTACGTCAACCTCTTGTGATTTATGTATAAGTGGGGATCCCTCTGATCTTAGCACTGCCAGAACTCACTTCTCCACACTGCACCCAACAAGTTCCTCTCCTAGCACAGACACAATTCTTTGATATCTCAGGGCTGGGGAGATGGCTCAGTGGTTATGAGCACTGACTGCTTTTCCAGAGGACCCAGTTCAATTCCCATCATCCACATGGTGCATCACAGCTGTCTATAACTCCAGCCTCAGGAGATCTGACACCTTCACTGGCCTCTGTGGGCACTGCACACCGATGGTGCACAGACGTACATGCAGGCAAAAACCCATACACACAAAATAGAAAGCAAGTATACCAGCACATGCTTAATCCAGTAGCCATGAAGCAGCTTCATATGTATGTATGTGTGTATGTATGTACGTATGTGTGTATGTGTATATATACTTAATCCAATCACCATCAAGCAGCTTCATATGTACGTATGTATGTGTGTGTATATACTGCTGAGGCACCTAAGGTCATTCTCTCCTAATGCTTCCATTCACTTCTGTTCAAGTGTGTCTTTCTTTCTTATCAATCAGTAAACTCACCAGCTTTGCTGCTCTGAAATTCCTGTCTGGTACACAATCAAGATCCCAGATGAATCTGAGCGGGGACTCCAGGAGGGACCCAGGCTGCAGAGGCTATGACATCGAGTGGCACTTCTTTGTTTTATTCTTTTGTTATTTGATTTTTTTTTCTTTTTATTATAAGAAGGAGTTTAGGCTATCTAAATTCCCTGGGTTGGACAGTATCTACAACAGTTAGCATTTATTGGGTAATTTTCTGTATGTTATGTATCTGCTTGCCTTATCTACAGTAGTGCTCATGGTAAAGAATTGTTGTTTCCATTTTACCAACACTGTGGTGTCAAAGGCACAAGGAGAAAATTGGCTTTCCCATTTGATGGAGTTTGTATGTCATGGGACCAGAATTTGGAAGCAGGCTGGTACCAGAGCTTGTGTCTTCATAACTATTGTGGTGTTATTGAACAGTAGATACAAGATGGAAATGTTACTTGCATGTGTCTGTCCCGTTTCACTTGCTGTATACGCCCTCCTGGTGGCAGTCAGCAGGAATAACAATTGGAGAAATTTGAGATAATTTTTATGTAGTCAGGTCTTGCATGGATTGCTTCGGAATAAGTTAGCTCAATATTCCTAAAATTGGCTTTCAGTATACAAAGCACCTACCCTCTCTTGCCTTGCAGAATGAAGGAGGCACAGATAACTTGTAGAGACTCCAGAAAGTCACAAAGAATAAGTATAAATACTCAGAGAAAGTCACACCATGAGTCAAGAACCAGATCTGTCCTCCAGACAACTCTGGGTCTCCTGGCTGGGGATCCACGCAGGCCGACAATTGGGTCATTTTCTGAAAGGCTAGACTGCTGTGTGGGAGCTAGTGGCACCCGAGCAGACAGCGGTGTGCAGGAAACACATCCCACACTGGACAGGATGTGCCCAAGGCAGGAATGACAATTCTCTTCCTCAATAGAATTGTTTCATTAGCTGGGGACAAGATGAGGTCATTGAAATCTCCCTAAAATACCAAAGACTGACAAATACAGGATATAGGATGAGTCTTAAGGCAGCAGGATCATTATGACGTCAGAATAAGGTAATAGAATACAATGTATATGCAGTCTCCCCAGGCGTTTAGAGCTTTTCAGAGTCAGTGGAGGAAGGACTCTGCCTCAGTTCCGTCCCCCCCTCCCATCTAACTGCCCCACCCAACATGCAGGCCTGTGGAGTTTGCACATAGCCACAGAAGGTTTCCCTCTTCCTGCTGGCCCCGGGTTCTGCTTCTCATCTTCCAATACTTCCGTTGTCATCCGGTGCTGATCTCTCTTCCATGGCGTATAAAATTTGAAAAGTTTCAACAAAACAGAATTATTAATCCCTTTAAAAAAAAAAAAGTCATCTTCCTGACTGCAGGAACCGACAGTCAGTGGTGGAACTGAGGCTGACACAGAATCAGCTGAGTAGCAAGCGAATAAATACGGGATAGGAAGCTCTGAGACCAGAAGCCTCAAGTCCCGATTTTAAAAGGCTTCCTGCACTTTTCTACGTGGTGGTATTTCCAACTGTGCACAGAAAAATGCCTACGACTACGGCAGTCACCGGGGAAGCAGAGCACTGTCTCAGGCGTTCTTTTCCCAAGACTTAGCTCAATAGAAACATGAGAAGACTCGAGCCAGGGCCATGCAAGGGGACCATCTACAGAAGGCAGTAGGCACACAGAAGCGAGTGGGACGCCCCCACACACTAGCATGTTACAACTTCCCTTGTCTTCTCTGCCATGAGCACTGTAAAGAGTGCAGAGCATCAAGTCCGGGCGCATTTGTGGCCTTGCGCTGATTTTCCTGTGTCCCTGAAATTCCTTGGTTTGTGAGAAATGGTTATCAAAATGAACAACTGCCCCTGAAAGATTCTATTTACTGTCATTCTCTCATCTGATTTGACTCCTTGAAATGTCCTGAAATCTACCCTGATTCGGGTAGAAACTGCCCCACCCAATCTGCCGCTGCCTAGTGCCGTCAGCTACCACCGTGGGGTTACTCTAGGAACCTCAGTTGTTTGTGGTGCTTTAAATGTCCCCTTTATAAATACTAAAACGTCCTCCCTAACAGTGGGCGCTATTTAAAGTTAGTTTACAGCCCAAGCTCTGAACCACAGCAGGTCACGGACTGCAGCCAAAAAAAGAAGAGGGGGTTGGGGAAAAAGGTCTGTCCTATACATGATTCCTTGGCCCTTAAACCCTCCACACCCAATCTCAGTTGTCACTAATAACAGCTCAGTCTACTTTTGGTGAGAATAGTTGCAACTTAACCCAGCTCTTTTTCTACCCCAGGTTCTATAAAGAAAGAGAAAACTTATGAGTTTAGGAATCTGAGCTTCCCACGATTCTTTCTCTCTCTCTTTCTCTCTGTTTTTCTTTCTTTCTTTTTTGAGGCAGGACAGTCCTGGCTGTCCTGGAACTCCCTGTGCAGACCAGGCTGGCCTTGAACTCACAAAGATCCCCCTGCCTCTACCTCCCTGGTGATGGGATTAAAGGCACCACTGCCTGGCACTTGCCATGATTCTTAAAGAGCTATTTACACGTCTTCATTTCACACGTGGAATGGCAGTGGCAGGAACTACTAGGGAATGTTACTAAATACATTGCCCAAGGGACACTGGGCCCAGGAAGGAAGGAAGGAAGGAAGGAAGGAAGGAAGGAAGGAAGGGAGGGAGGGAGGGAGGGAGGGAGGGAGGGAGGGAGGGAGGGAGGGAGGGAGGGAGGGAGGGAGGGAGGGAGGGAGGAAGGAAGGATGGAAGGAAGGAAAATACCCTTTCTCTACATTACCACGCAGGAACATTCTGAATAAATACGGTATTTCTTTTTACTTCCTCATTCTTAAATGAGGAAGCACCATTGATTGACTTCCTTCATAAATTGCTCTAAGAGGTAGTAAAAATTATGAAAGACTTTTATCTTTACATATGAAGAAATTTTATGTAAAGGATGTAACTTTACATTTTTGTTAATGATGACATGATTTTGTTTGTTTTATTTTTTGGTTTTTTTTTTTTTTTGAGACAGGGTTTCTCTGTGTAACAGCTCTGGCTATACTGGACTCCTCTGTAGAACAGACTGGTCTCGAACTCACAGAGGTCCTCCTGCCTCTGCCTTCTGAGTGCTGGGATTAAAGGTGTTCACCACCACCGCCCGGTGACATAAGTTTTTATGACACAAGACTAATGAAGGGAGAAGAGATGCATGAGTGGAAGGTACTTTATTCATTTTACAAATAAAGAGATCTCAGCAAATAAATAAGAAAGGAATTTGGAATTCCTGGGACCAGAACTCCAAACCACCGGTCACATGCAGATAGAAATTTGGGATCGTGTGCTTCGTTGCTCATATTAAATATTAAGGAGTGATCATGGCGACCGATGCTTCAGTTGTAATTCCCCCTGAAAGCACCTTTCAGCAGACAGTAGTGTGGAACCAGAAGCACACCGTCCTCGTGACCACTTTCCCCAATGCCCTGTGTTCTTGCCCAGGGAGGATGCCTGTGACCCATAGGCATTGCTGCCTTCTGACCACACCTGGGCTTTATCCGCTCCTGCTCTGTCTGGAGAGCTCTCTGGTCTCGGTTATCATCTCTGCAGTCATGAGAAGCACCTATGCCCAGACCACAGAGAAGGTCGCTCAGGAGGAAGGACCACTTTTGTACATGTACAGCACACACATTACCTTCGCTGATTCAATCCATCCCGATGCTCCCTCCATGTTAGAGCAAGAGGTGGCCTCTCCCTATCCCTAGATTCTTTCTCAGGAACCCTCTTCCAACAAGTTTGCCTGTTGTCTTCAGCGTCTGCCTTTGCTACCGGCTTTTTCTGAAAACTTATCCTCAATTTATCCTAAATTTTGTTTTTAAGGCGGTCTGTGTGTGTGGTGAGTGGGGGCCTGCCCACGTGTGTGTATGAGTTTTGAAGAGGCTACACCACCTGGTCTGAATGAAGAGCTGGACTGACTCTGTGCTAAGCAAAGCAGAGCTCTGCTTGTAGGACAGCTTTGTATAGTACACAAAGCAGTGGGGTATTCCTCCTTTAGAGCACCATCCACTCGGGTGGTGGGGCGTTCTTCCTCGCCTTTCCTTAAATCTGAATGTGCTGTGCTCAAAACTGAAAATAAAATAGAAGCAGTCTTACACAGGGTCAAGAGACGCAGTGGGCCTCTCCATATTGTCTGCTTTGGACAATCAGATTGGTCACAGGCGTTTGCAGGCGACATCTTGGTCCTCACATGGCGCCTCTGCAGCACAGACTCTTCCTGTTGACTTTCCTTCCTGCGTGCTCTCTCTCTCTCTCTCTCTCTCTCTCTCTCTCTCTCTCTCTCTCTGTGTTTGTGTGTGTGTGTCTTTGTCATCTCTCTCCTCTCCTGTATTTTCCAGTATTCCACAGGTCAGAGCCTCTACTTTCTTCCCTTTTAGGTCCTTATCCTGCTTCCTGACAGCGCACCTACTTTCTGATGGCTCCTCCCACTAGGGGGTCCTCATTTGATCCCAATCTAAAGTTTCTTATTGGCTGCCTACTAGATACCTCCTGCCCAGGAATATCAAAGGTTCCCCCTCTCAAGACCCTGCTTGGGCACCATCCGGTGGTCTAAGTCTGAATTTGTCCACTTCCAGTCAGTGACTGTCCAACTCTGCTTTGCCAGCTCCGAAGATACCCTTCTTTGTCTATGCTGCCGTTTGCCTCATCGTTCCCTGCCCGGGCTGCTGCAGAAGTCTCCATAAGCCCAATGCTGGTGCGGTCTTCTTAGAGCCTAGAGTCTTGACAGCGACAGTGGCGGTCCCTGTTTTAAATCCTTTCCCCTCCCCCCCCCCCCCCCCCCCCCCCCCCCATGGCTGTGACCTGGACATTCCTTCTCTCTCATTTTTGACCTTCTTGTCATCTTCCCGAAGCTCTGCTGAGCTGGATTTGACTTTTACTCGGTTTCCTAGAACTCAACACGGTCTTTTGAACATGCCACTCCTCGTCCTTGGAAAACCCCGCTCCTTGTCTGGGTAACTCATCTGGAGACTCGGCTGTGCTATCTATCACCTGCTCTGTGGAACTATCCCTGGCCGCCGCTCTCCTGGAGCGTGACTGAGTGGCCACCTCTACTCCCTCCCAGCAGTTACCACAGTGCGTTAGTCACTCAGCAGCCACGCCAGTAAGGTTAAGAGATAGATAACTGCCCTTAGATCTGCAGCCCCGACCCCGTTTGCCTGGGAACTTACTGAGAAGCTTTGATAATGCTGATGAACAAACCGGCCTTTCCGCCACCAAGACCATGCTTTGAAATAGACACACATGCAAACAGGCGTGCCATAACGTTAAATACTTGCATCCCAACTGGTCCCTAGGTCCAGCCACAGGGTTTTAGAAATCATATCAGGTTAGAGACTACTTCCTGATACCAGGGGATAAAATCAGCGGTACCGAATGTGGGAAATTCTGTAAGGACAGCCACATTTCCTTAACTGCAAGAGAAGAAAGAAGTCAGGCCTGGTTACACAGGCAAAGTCTGTAGCCAGCCACTCAAAGCCTAAGGCAGAAAGAACGCAGTTCGAGCCGAGGATAAATTTAAGGCCAGTCTAAGCAACTGGGACTCTGTCTGGAGTGTTTTTAAAAGAGCCGTAGGTATGTATCTCAATAGTACAGAACTTGCCTAGCATACATAAGAACTTAGGCTCAGACCATCCAGTTCTGGGGGCCTAAGGGAAGTCAGGGAGGACAGATATTAGAGAAGAAAGTTACCAAGCAACTGCATGTATGCACCTTTTTTTAATCCTAATTTTTATTTTGTTTTGAGGGCAGAGCCTTCAAACATAAGCTAGGCTAGTTTCAAACTCACCTTGTAGCACAGGATAGCCTCAAATCTGACATCCTCCTGTCTTAGTCTCCCAAGTGCTGCGATTACAGGCTGTGTCTCCACACCTTTTGAAATCTTTTTTTTTTTTTTTTTTCAAAACCAGGTAACTCAGACTAGCCTAGAACCCAAGGTCTTTCTGCATCTACTTACCAGTGCTGGGGTTACAAGTGTGTACCACATGCCTGGCTGAGTAGTGAGTATTATATGTGGAATGCTTATTGTTGTCTTGCTGAGGATCTGATGTAATTTTCTGCAGATATCAGATCCAAAAGGCTCTAGAGTTTTTGAAGATCTACAGTCCATACAACCCCAGGAAGTAGAAGAACCTGTAGAGAGGGAAGTAAAAGGAAGTTAAAAGAGGCCCGTAAGATGGCTCAGCGGGGAACGGCACACATGCACACACTCACGCATGCACTATACACTTTTTGTTGTTGTATCAAGACGGTTTTTCTGTGTAGCCCTGGCTGTCCTGGAACTTTGTAGACCAGGCTGACCTCCAACTCAGGGATCCTCCTTGCCTCTGTCTCCTGGGTGCTGGGATTAAAGGCATGCGCCGCTACCACCCAACTTAATAAAATTATTTTTAAAAAGGCATTAAAAGAACAAGGACAGGAACTACATTTGCTGTTTAGGGTGCTCAAATATTGTGACCTTCACCTCACCTCCACCGCTTTTCTCTTCCTGAACGCCCCCACTCACAGTTATTTCGAACACATGAAGCCCTGCCAGTTGTATTTTTGCCTACACTCAGAAGCTATTTTTGATCATTTTTATGCCAAGAGTAGGTAATATGATTTATGAATTTATTTTTTTAATCTAATATCCATTTATCCAGGAGGTAAAACAATCACGGTGGAAGCTGAACTAGGAGATACTTACACCCAATGCTGGCCTTCAATGTGTTCTCACACTTCTGGTGTTTCAGGTGGTTATGGACCTTGGTGAAATAGTAGGGATCACAGGAGGAAAAAACCCAAAATCAGAAGAAGTGAGTTCCTTTTAGTTAGTGTAAACTTTGGGTTATTTTGTTTTTAACGTACAGAATTGATAAAAACCTCAGCTCTACCAACTTCTGTGGATTTTCTTGGCTTGAGTTTTTGTTTGTTTGTTTGTTTGGTTAGTTGGTTAGTTGTATATTTTGTTGGTGATAGCGGTGGTGGTTTTGAGGCAGGGTCTCTCTATATAACTGTGGCTGGCCTGGAACTCACAGAGATCCACTTGCCTCTCTCTGCCTTCCGCTGTGAGCCACCACACCCAGCCCGTCTGGCCTTCTTAGCAATCATTCTGCTTACAGAGTGCATCAGGGTTCCACGGGTATCACACCTTCTACCAATCCTCTGACTCGGCTCTTTAGGAACCATCTGCCCAGAGAGAACAGGCATTTGTGTGCTTCTAGTGTCTGCACACTTGGCGTTTCTGCATTGATAGCGTCTTCAGCTTCAAGTCTGGGATAAAGAAGACAGAAACCCCAAGGCAGGCATAGTGGTTCAGGTATGTAATCCTAGCAACAGGGAGGTAGAAGCAGGAGTTCAAGGACAGCTTCAGCCTCATAGCAGGTTTGCAACTAACCTGCGCTACATGAGACCTTGTCTTTTTAAAATATGCATATTGTGTGTGCATGCGCACATATGAGTGCATACATGTGGAAGACAGAGGTATTGGATCCCCTCGATCTGGAGTTGCAGGTTGTGACCCACCTGACATAGGCGCTAGAACCCAGCTCAGGTCAGCAAGTGTTTTGAGCCGCCTTGCCATATAACCTCGCCAGTCCCTCGTGCTTTGTTTGTTTTTTATTTTATTTTATTTTATTTTATTTTATTTTATTTTCAAGACAGGGTTTCTCTGTAGCTTTGGTGCCTGTCTTGGAACTAGCTCTTATAGACCAGGCTGGCCTCAAACTCACAGAGATCCGCCTGCCTCTGCTCCCAAGTGCTGGAATTAAAGGCGTGCGTCACCACCACCCCAGCTTCATCTTCTTCTTCTTCTAAATTACCTTATTTTAGTAAATTTACAAAACAATGTGTTTCTTTTTGACATGTTTATACACGTCACTGTACTTTGCTCGCATTCTCCCCCACATCACCTCCCTTTTCACACCTCCCACTCCTTTTCTTCCTCGCGCGTGTGTGTACTATGTCCTTCCTCCCAGTTGTTGTAGGTTTTTGTCATATTGCCCCTCCCCTCACTAGCTGCTAGAATACAGCCTGTAGATAATGCTACACTCAGCTATGTATAGTAATTCATTACTGTATACAGCTACAACTCCAGTCCCCGGGCTGTTTGATGATTTCTTTTGATTATGAGACAAGGTCTGTCTGTGTAGCCCAGCCTGAGCTGGAACTGGCAATACTCATGCCTCGGTTCTTGAGTACTTGGATTACAGGCATTCACCTACTGTGGAATCTTAATTTAAGATGTGTTCCATTCATTTCTGCTGTGGGATATTTGTCTAATGATGCGAAGATGTGCTGCATTAGTTTAACTCTGTAAAGATGGGTTACGTTGCCTGCCTAAAACACCTGATTGTTCTGATGAAGAGCTGAATGGCCGATAGCTAGGCAGGAGAGAGAAACAGACGGTTCTGGCAGGCAGAGAGAATAAATAGAAGAGAGAAGAAGAAGGAGCAAGAAAAAGAGGGGGGGGTGCCAGGGGTCAGCCACACAGCCAGCTACAGAGTAAGAAGAAAAGGGAGGTGTCTAGAATAGAGAAAGGTAAAAGCCCTGAGGCAAAAGGTAGATGGAATAATTTAAGAAAATTTAGCTAGAAATAAGCCAAGCTAAGGCCGGACATTCATAAGTAAAAATAAGTCTGTGTATTTATTTATTTGGGAGCTGGGTGGTGGGTTCCCTAAGAGTAAAGAGGGGAAAAAAATTATATGCACCATCACACCTGACTCTGTTTTATTTTTGATCAAACATACAATTAAGTTAAGTTTTCTTCTTCTTTGCTGTTCTGAGTATGCCCGTGACTTTGAGCCAGCCCACTAGGTCCAGCTTGCAATTTATTGCAGAAGCTTTTCACAGCCAGACTGTCTAAGTTTTCAGTTACTTAATGCTACCCAGTCATTTTAAAAAAAAAAAAATCTGTCTTTTATTCTCTTGTTTTCAAATAAATTTTGATTAGTGGTCTCTCCACCACAAGATGGTGCCCCAGAGTAGTTGAAGCTATGGTTTTTCTCTTCTTCCTTATTAATTTCTACCTTAGTGAACTTGGGCTGTTCATCTGAGTCAGGGCATGTCTGTGAAAACTCGGTTGTGTTTTTCTTTAGACCAGGTTTCCTAGCTGCATGGGAAGTTGAAAAACTAGAATCAAGCAGTGTGGGCTTCTGCTGTTGGTTGTGGTGCTGAGTACTCAAAGACGGGGTTCGTGGTGTCCGCAGGTGTCCCACCACAAAAGCCAGCAGGGCCCCGTGTCAGGACTGAGACAGGCTGTCCCTGTCTTGATCAGACTGGCTGGCCTGGAATGTGACAGCCTCCTGCCTCGGTGTCTGAAATGCTGGGGATTATGGGTATGCAGCACCATTCTTGGCTTCAACGTGTGCTTTAGCTTTTTAAACATATTTTTTGTAATAACTTTATGGTAGTTCTTATGCAAGCTTTTAAAGTAGTTGTCATTCCTATTCATGGGTCCAATTTCCACTTTGAATCTATGTTTATAGAAAATAATCTGTAATTTAAGCATAGTTTTAAAGAAATGGAGGACCCCAGAGATGCCTCCTGCACCTAATAACCCGAGGTCAGTCCCTGGAACTCACATGGTGGAGAAGAGAATCACTTCTTGCAAGTTGTCCTCTGATCTTTGCTCGCTCTCTCTCTCTCTCTCTCTCTCTCTCTCTCACACACACACACACACACACACACACACACTCACGGAATAAGTATATTCTGAAAGAAAAGCACTTTTACTGTCTTTTGAGATATCTGAATTCCTGAGTCATAAGGTTTTGTTTGTGTTCCTCCCTACTGTTATTGTTTGTTTTGTGATATCACAACAGGTCTTTCTGTATCGCCCAAGCTGGCCTGAAACCTACATAGTCCATTCTGGACTTGAACTGCCTTGGTCTGCTGAGCACTGGGACGACAGGCATGGACTGGCCTGCCTGGTTCCCAATGTGGAGTGTGTTCTTCAGCTAATCAAAACATGTTTACTAACCATCACGTGTGTACACAGTCAGAACTGTTATCTTCCTAGGCTTGATAGGCAAGTAAGACCAAGTATTGTTAATGTCTCACTAAAACAGTTTGTCTTTAATTTTTTGTACACGGTGATAATCCCCGTATGCTTTCCACATGGAGAAAGCTAAGAAATAACTATTGAGTAAGCACAGAAGTCACTACCATAATTTTGAAACAAAAAAAATTGTATTTAAAGGATTTTTATTATTATTACTCGTCAGGGATTTGCCACAGCTGACATGTGGAAATCAGAAGACAGCTTTGCGGGACTGGTCCTCTCCCTCCACCCTTATGTGGGATCCGGGATTGAGCGCCAGACTTGATGGTGAACACGTTACCCTCTGAGTCATCCTGGTAGCCCACAGAAGGCTACATTTTACCAGTTAAAATCTTTCAGTTAGGATCTCCACTCCAGTTCTGGCTTTCTTCTTTTCTTGTTTGTTAACTCAGTCAGTGGACAAGTGTCCATTTGTTTTTATTCTGGAACTGGGAGTTAGGGGGCAATGAAACCAACTACTTTAAAATCACATTGCAGTGGAGCGGGGTGAGCAGAAATGCAGGGTAAGCATCAGATACACAGCTTAGACAGTGTTGGAACTGCCGCAGTCCAGGGAGCTTTGGTGCTGTGTAGAAACAGCGCCCCAAACACCCTTTCCGGTCTTGTTATGTTTGGGAGTTTTGTTTTAGACAGGATCTTGCCCTGTAGCCCAGGCTGACCTCAAACTGGTGATCGTCCTGTCTCAGACTCTAGAGTGTTGGGATTATAGGCAGGTGCTACCATACTCAGCTAAACCCCACCTCAGTGATCCCAGCTCAATCCCCAGAACCCACATAATAGTAGGGGAGGACCAACCCCACAAAGTTGAACTCTGACCTCCACACATGTACTGTGGCAAATCCCCCACCCCTAATAATAAGAAGAATTCTTTTTAAAATTGTTAAAAATAATTCCGGGCAGTGGTGGCAGACGCCTTTAATCCCAGCACTCAGGAGTCAGAGGCTGGCAAATCTCTGAGTTTGAGAATAGCCTGGTCTACAGAGTGTGTTTCAGGACAACCAAGGCTACACAGAGAAACCTGTCTTAAAAACCCAAAACAAACCAATTTTAAAATATATATACGGCTATAGATGGAGACTGCTTGTTTCCTGCTGCCCAGACCCAAAATAGTCACACGGAAACTATATTCATTGCCACACTGCTTGACCTATTAGTTTAAGCTTCTTATTAACTAACTCTTACATCTTAAATGAACCCATTTCTATTATTTTGTATTTTACCACAAGTCTCCTCCTGGTTTACTGGTAAGGTTCCAGGGCATGTCTGTCTCCTTCGGCCACTACATTTCCCTGACTCTGCCTTCTTTTCTCCTCTATCTCTGCTTGAAATTCCCACCTTGCTCTATTCTGCATTGCAATAGGCCCAAAGCAGATTCTTTATTAACCAATGGTAATAAAACATATTCACAGCATACAGAAGAGAATCCCACATTGCATGGCTTTTTCTTTCTTTCTTTCTTTCTTTCTTTCTTTCTTTCTTTCTTTTTTTTTTTTTTTTTGCTTGCTCACTTCAAAATTGTGTTAGTGACTTTTGAATCCCGTCACTATCTCAGGGAGCTAAGAGGGTTCAGTTTAAAAACAGCTTCATTAGTCTGCCTTTAGACACCCACACCTGGAACCAGGTAGCCTGAGACCTGGGCAGGGGCTAAGCATCCATTTATAAATTGGCCATGGTGGTGTGTGCCTATAATCCCAGAACTCAGTAAGTGGAGGTGTGGAGGTCAAATGTTCAAGGTCACCCTTGACTTGAGAGCTCTTGTTAACCAAGCAACAAGAAAGAAGGCATTAATTTATACTTCTCCTCAGGCTATGAAAGATGGAAAATTATTAAGAGCTATTCTCTTCCTGCTCAGAACTCTGAGATTCTCCTGACGGAACCAGCTGGAAGAATCTGGCCAGTTGTTTGATCTCATTTGTTTGGTTCTGTTTTCTAGCTCCTGTACATAGTTTCTCAACTAGCCCAGCAGAATCTGCAGTTGCTGGTCCTGGGCCGGAAGCACATGCTAATCCCGAGTTCCAGGTGGAGAAAGGACGAGATGGAGTGGGTGCGAAAGCTGGCCCACTGCTTTTTTGCTGATGACATGTAAGTATTGGAGGGAGCAGGGCAATCAGACTGGGTTCCAGTCGTCTACTTATCCGTTATCTGTTCTGTCGTGGAGACAGAACGCTTGCCTGTGTGTATGCAACCTCATTTAAAACAAAACAAAAAGGTAGCTTACAAAAATATAGTGTCTACGGTGGAGCAAACTTTTATAGATGAGAAAAATCAGCATAAACGAGAAAAGGAGGAAAGTCAGTCAGGAGTGAGGCTAGCACTTGGAATGCACACCATAAAATCCTAAATTGGTCATCGAACAGACGCTTGGCAAATATGAACATGGCGTTTGTTCTTAGTGATGCGTCAAAGCCCCTGCCCTTTCAGTCCTTACAGAAACAAGCCACTAGTGGCCCCGTTGCAGCCAGGGATCCGCACTGTGGGAAGCGGGAGCGGTGGGAAGGGCTCCTCAACTCACAGTGCTCCTGCCTCAGACAGGGACAGCAGACATCCAGAGGTCCTGGCACAGGAAAGGGCTGGGCACTGGCAAAGTAAGGCGGCCAGCATGGACAGGTTAGAGCAGCACCCGGAAAGTCAGCTTTGGGGACTGCGGATGCAGTTCAGTTGGTAGAAAACTTGCCTGGCATGCAGGAAGCTCTGCATTCCATCCCCAGCCCCACAGGAAACCAGTTGTGGTGGTTCCGCTCAACTCAGCCCTCTGCTGACCTCAGCCCACTGAGGAAGATCAGGAGTTCAAGGTCATCCTCTGCTGTACAGAAGCTGTCCTCGGGTATGGGAGACCCTGTCTAGAAAGGGAGGGGAGGAAGGGGGAAGGGAACACAAGGTTCGAAGTCAGAGAGAAGGAAAGACCATATTATGGAGGACCTCACAAAAGGCCTGGATTTATTCCAGTAGAGAGAAAATTGCTGCTGAGCCACAGCTTCCCCGGACGCCAAATGAACATGGAAAACACGATCAGCGACACAATGTGCAGTTCATAAACAGAAAGCAGCCATGCGGAAGATGGGAGATCCTGGGCCGCACGTCCAGACTCTCTTTGTGCGCACAGGTTTTCCTACTACTGATGATGATGGCACACGTCTGTCTGCAGCCTTACCAGGCTGTCACTTCGCCGCGTGTGCCTCAGCCCTAAGTCTAGGACTCATAAGTTCAGAAGTGAGAAACTCAGGGTTTGTCAGGATCCCACAAAGAATTTATTCTTAGAAGGGTAAAATGGCTCCTGAGGCATGAAACAGGAGGCCAACTCCTCACTCCAGTCACAAACCAAAGCCGAGAAGAGGAATTTCTGTTGCTTCAGAAGCAGCAGCCTTGACCCTCTTGGTGTCGCTCCTGCAGCGTTGGTAAGCGTTAGGAGTGTGGGCTTGTTTCAGATCACAGACCTGCCATTTCCCACCTGGGGAGGTATTTACTCCGCACATAGTCTCCACGAGGCTGCTGTGGAGGGCAGTGGTTATCACACGTCAGACCTGGCACCGCGTTCATGGAAAGCCTGTATGTTCATCACTGTCATCACTGTTATTTTTCTTCGAGAAAAACTGGATAAGTCATGTGCTACACCCCAAAAGTCTCTTGGGAATTGGTCTTGCTGCCTACTTTGGGGCCTGTACGTCTGTACTTATTGCGTCTGCTGGAGTTCTAAGCTCTGTTATAAAGATTGATTCGCTAGTGTCCTGTGTCTCTGGATTTAAATCTTTTACGTTCAATGTTAACATTATTGTACCAAGCAAACTTTCTCAAACACAAAGCAGAGAGCAGTGTAGTGAATCCTTGTAACCCCACGTAGGCGTGACCCTGCTCTAATGTTCCTCGTCTTCTTCCATATAAACTCCAGTGGGTTTTGGGTTTTGTTTTTTAAGAAGGTGAAGACTCTATAGCCCAGGGCATTAGCAATCCCTGCCCCTCAACTTTTTGTTGTGTTTTAGAGGCTGTCAGCAGCTAAGGACTCCGGATGCTTTATGAGGGTCTCTCTGAGCACTTCTGTTGAGAACTCATTGATGCCTTCTAGAAAGTCAGAATATAAGTTAATGGGTGGTGGAAAAGCCTCTGCCCCTGGAGCGTCTGACTCTGTCCATCCTTCTGTCTGCCGCAGCTCGGAGGATGACCCGTTCCTGCTCTACGCCACCCTGAACTCAGGCAATCACTGCAAGTTCATCACCAAAGACCTGATGCGGGACCACAAGGCCTGCCTGTCTGATGTGCACGCCCAGCACCTTTTCTTTAAGTGGCAGCAGGGACATCAGTTGGCAATCAGGATCAATTTTCAAAAATCAAAGCTAACTTTCCAGGTATGGGATCTGCTCTCTAAGTGACGCTGACGACCTCGTCTAAAGAATGAGTATGGCCCAGTTTTTAAAATGCTGAAAGTTCTAAATACTTGGTTTTGGTTTCGGTTTGGTGGGTGGTAGTTAGCCCGTCCCTAGAAAGAGCATCTGTCAGGGTGAAAGTATTCACAGGCCAACCCCAAACTGACTGACATATTAAAACATCTGGAGTACTGTGGCTGTGCCTGAAACTGTGCCTCACCTATAACTGTGGCGAGACCCAAGTGTTTCCATCGTCCTGTTTAGGTGGAATGGCTTGTCGCTTCTTATCCTTTCAGACTTTCCTTTTAGGCAGCTTTTCCTATTTTTTAATTTAAATTACGTTTGTGTTGTTAATTGTGTGTGTACATATGTGAGTGTGTGCATGTGTGAGTGCGTGCATGTGTGTGTGTGTGTGTGTGTGTGTGTGTGTGTGTGTGTACCATGCCCCGGCTCATGGACAGCTGTCAGAAGACAACTTGCAGGAGTCAGTTCTCCTTCTACCATGTGTATCCCAGGCGTGGCCCCAAGCCCTTTGACCCTATGAGCCATCTCTCCAGACCTAGACTATTTTATTTAGAGGCAGGGTCCCATTGACACAAAAACACAACTCTCACCTCAAAGAGAATAAAGACATAGTTTATTTGGGGGCCAAATATGAATGACCATGGCCTCAGAACACAGACTTAGTTATCTTAAGTTTTGTTTTAACATGGTAACAGTTTATCAAGTTTTATTGTAACAGAACAACAGAAAAATCAGAAATCAAAACACTTTTCAAACACCTTGGTAGGAACATTGGGGGGCGGGTTATAGAAAGCAGGGTACCTCGACTGTTATCTAACAGCCTTTCAACCTTTTGGTTGGTGGAAGCTGGGCATCTGTTTATCCTTTCTGTGACAAAGATATTAGCTAGCATTCAGAGGATGGTGACTACGAGGGGTGAAGGTGGCCCAGCAATCTGTAGTTATAGCTCCTTTCTGGGCATCTTGCTCACGGTCTGCTTACTGTGTAGCCCTGGCTCACTGCCATGTAGACCAGGCTAGCCTGAAACATGTCAGTCATCCTATCTCAGCGTCCCCTGTCAGACTTCAGGTCACTCTTCCGAGTGACGTACGTTGTCGGTCCCCAGTGGGCTCTCCTTTGACTCCAGTGCAGATGCCCATAGCCCAGGATGCCACGTATTAAAACAGAGGAAGGAAAACCCAAAGGAAAATTATTACAGGATAGCATAAAGGCCTATACGCAGGGGAGGGGAGATACGATGTTGGTCCAGTATACCAAGCTTCGGTTAGTGGGAAAAGGTTCAAGAGATCTATTGTACGATGTACTGTGGCTGGAGTTAATAACAATTTATTGTATTTTGTGTGTGTGAGTATGCGTGTGTGTGTGTATGTGTGTGTGTGAGTATGTGTGTGTGTGTGTGAGTATGTGTGTGTGTGTGAGTATGCGTGTGTGTGAGTATGCGTGTATGTGTGTGATTATGCGTGTGTGTGTGAGTATGCGTGTGTGTGGTATTAGAGACTGAACTCAAAGCTTTGCACATACTAGTCCTCTACCACTAAACTGCATCCCCAGCCCAGTTTTTACTTTTTATTTTGGGGCAGGCTAGCCCTGAACACACTGAACACAGACCTTGACCTCATAGTCCTCCTGTTTTACTCGCCAGGCCCAGCTAATGTGCTGTGTTCTTTTCACATTTTTCATCATGTGTTTGTGTCTCTGTGAGTGTGTGAACATCAGTGCTGGTGCCCAGGGAGGCAAGAGGGTATTGGATCCCTGGAGCTGGAATTACAGGCAGCTGTGAGCCACCCAGTGTGTGTCCTGGAAACCAAACTCTGGTCCTCTGCTCGAGCAGTACCCCAAGCCATCTTTCCAGCCCATGCGTCGTATTCCTGAAGATGCCAAGAGAGTAGATTCTAAGTTTTCTCATTAGAAGAATGAAAGTTTGTAACTCATATTAAATAGCTTGAGTAGCCATTCCACAGTGTCTGTATATTTCCAAATATGTTGCACACACAGTGCTATAAATAAGTTTATTAGTTTTAAAAAAAATAATCTAAAGTGCAAAGCAAATTTATAGGGAAGAGTATCCCGTGGTATTACAGCAATTATTAAATCAGCACAATCAGGATTATATATTGTATTATAGGAAATGATTCAAAATGACTGACATGGAAACTACAGCAAAAAAAGGAAAACTTGAAGTTCAGTGAAAACAGAGATGGGAAGGGAAGCTCTAGATTAAAGGATATTATGAATGGTCCAGTCTCGCAGAAAGCCATGTTTAACTATGAAATATATGTTACACGTATGCAGTAATGGGGAAAATACAAACAGTAGAACTTTGATGAGGCTGAGGAATTGTTGATTAGTCTGATAATGTATTGGATGCATACGTACATATATGTATTTTAACCAGACAAGCTGTCTGATCGGAAACTCTCTAAGTGGCCCAGGCTGGCCTCAAAACCCTCCTGTCTCAGTCTCCTGTGCCTGGTTACTGGGTACTCTGCCACCATTGCTGCCTGATGTCTGTGTTGGGGAAACTAGCAATAACGTTGATCTTAGAGTTACAAAATAAATACCATATTTTACAAGTGCACAGCTGAGATTCACTTCAAGATAATCTTGAGAGAGAGCTATTTCTCTGCTCTTTGTATTTAATTTTTCTCTTTTTCACTTATAAAACCCATAAGCACAATGAAACAAGCCTATAACTTATAAATATGACACTCATATAGAGTGCCCTTCACCTTCAAATGAAACTCCCCTTTTACATTATTTGGTTTGCTGTTGTGGGGGCTGGAGAGGTTGCTCAGTGGTTAGTGCTCGCTGAGTTCCGATCCCTGCACCCACATCACAAACTGTGTTCTTGCACATGGCGATAGCCTGGTAGTGTGTGAGTAGAGACATGGAGAGTGCTTGGGCTTGCTAGCTCCAACCTAGCAAAAACACAAACAAACAGGCCAGCACCTCCAGGTCCAGGCAGAGACCCTGCGTCAAAGGGATAATATGGGAAGTGGTAGAAGCCACCTCTGGCTTCTCTGCATGCACAGACATGTGCATTGGTACATACATGTGCATTCACCACACCCACAGATACACAAAGGAAGGAAGGGAATCCAGTGTTAAATAAAGCATGGTATTCTTCCAAAGTTGAGAAGATTGAGGGGCGTCGGTACCCCGTCACTGTTCTTCTCACCATTTGGCTTTAATTCACCAGCACACTCTCAGCTACGACACGGTGGTGCAGACAACTGGAGACTCCTGGCACATACCTTACGATGAAGACCTGGTGCAAAGATCCTCCTACGAAGTGCCAACCAAGTGGCTTTGCCTCCAGCGAAAGACACAGGCACCGGCCGGGTCCTGAATTTGCCCTGGACACCTCCTGGCTGGTAGCAGAGCTCACATCTATGCTATTTCCAGGCATGACCTCTGTCCTGAAAATAAAAAGATTTTAGGAGCACTGTTTGATTTAGTTGGTGTGCAGTAACAAATCGATTTTTAGCTTTGTTTGGTTTGGGTTATGGTCCAGTTCTTGTTCTGCCTCCGTCCTCCCACTCCACGTCCCTGAGTGCTGAGATTCCAGGAGCGGCCACCATGCCTGCCGTGCGCAGTGCAGGAGGTGAGACATGGGCCTTCACGTATTCCTGGCAAGCACTCTGCCAGCTGGGCTACGTGCAGCCCTAGCCCAACAAACTGACTTTTGAGGTAAATGAAAAAAAAATAACATCTTCTCTTAACTAGCTGCACCACCACTTTTGTTTCTAGAGGTTTCTCCAGAACCGTGGGTCCTAGGGCGGAGTCTCGGTGCTTGTTCCTCCTGCCAGGCAGCTCTCCATAGCCGCTCCTGCTGACTTGACCTTCCAGGCTTCCCCATTGGTCCCTCTTTGTTTTCTACTGTAATTACAGCCCTTTCAAGTTAATCATGGTATCGGTGTGATATAGTGTAATTATAAACTTTTCCAGGTTGATCATGGTATTGGTTGTGATACAGTATTCCAAGATGACATTCCAAAAATAGTCCAAAACTTATTTGACAAAGTTTTAGAAATAAAAACTGGCTTTCTGGAAAGAATAATAGGATTTTGAGCTGACAAGACGGCTGAGTGGATAAAGGCGCATACTACCAAGTCTGACCTGAGTTTGATCCCACAGGACCCACACTAAACACATAAGTTGTCTTTAGACTTCTACAAAAGTGCCCGACACACATATTATAAATGAAATGTAAAATTAAATAATTTTTAAAATGAATTTTGAAATGATTATAAATAGAGAGCCCCAGACAATGCAGAGGATCTTGTTCTCTAGATCCCTGAACTGTTCACTGTCTCCAAGCTGTGCTCTGGGTTCTATTTTTTTACATTTAATTTTGAGACAAGGTCTCAGTGAGTTAACCAGGGTGTCTTTGAATGTATCATAGCCCAGGCAGGTCTGGAACTTAGGATACTTTCTGCTTTAGACTCCCAAGTATCTGGAGGCCTATAACATCGTTTATGGCTTATTTTTAAAGAAATTGTTCTGGTTACAAGAAAAAAAATTTCCATTTTTTTCAAGACAGGGTTTCTCTATATAACAGCTCTGACTGTCCTGGAACTCACTCTGTACACCAGGCTGGCCTTGAACTCACAGATCAGCCTGCCTCTGCCTCCCAAGTACTGGGACTAAAGGTGTGCACCACCATACCTGTGTGAAGGGTTTTTGGTGGTGGTTGTGGGAGTTGTAGGGGAGGGTACTGAGGAGGGCCTTGCATTCTATCACTCTCTGACCAGGAACTTGCAGCCATCCATCTGCCTGAACTCCAATTGCAGGCATGAGCCTCCATGCTTTCTTAGATTGAATTATTAAAGTCGCCATGACAGGGGCTGGGGAAATGGCTCAGTGGTAAAGTGCTATCCAAGGGTGATCCCAGCACCCACATAGAAAAGCCAAGCTTGTGGAGGGAGGGGACAAGACCGGCTGAGCTTTAAGCCATCAGAAGAGCCTGTCTGAAAAATCAAGGCAGGATGGCTTCTGAGGAACAGCACTGGGATTGTCTCCTGGCCCACACATGTGCACACAAAGCGTAACTGTGAGCATTTGTGTTAAATTGTAACATCCGAGAGATGCAGTAACTAGCAAGAGAAGGTCTTAAACGGGAATGCCAGTCATCTATCTCTTTGGCACCACTTAAAATCTAATCCAAGAAGCAGCTGCCTGAGAAGCCACTGGTAGCAACTTTAATCTCGAATAATTAGAGAGATAACTTCAAGGTCAGGTCAGACAGCCTGACCACTCCTACCCGAGCAGAACATTACTGGGGTTCAAGTTCAGCTCCCATCTAAATATTCAGTCATTACAAAAGAAGGTCTCTTGGGTTGTCTATGACTGCGTAAGAATAGAATGCCTGTGTCCACTAGGTGCCGTTGGAATCCCTGACAGTTCTGTCCATTTGGCTTTTCTGGGGCAGAGAGGAGCCCTGGCCTGGGGGATGGGACAGAACATCTATCCCCAGGAAACAGCTTCTTTTGGTGGTGGATATGGCCAGTCTCCGAAAAAGTGAGTTCTTTGTGGCACTTGTTGCTTAAAATCTGTGTAAGTGGACCTTTGCAAATAAATAAGTCCTTCTTGGGTTGCCTTCCTCTTTAGTGACCGTGCCCTAGAATTCACGGTTCCCTTTCTTTTTGAGACAGGGGGGTCTCATTCTGTAGTCCAGAACTCACTATGTACACCAAGCTAGCATACGTGTTTGCCCGGTTGTATGTACATATGTGCCCATTTTCCTTGTTCCAACGGTCCTTCGGGATGTTTCCTTCATACACATTATTATATTACTTATAACAATGTAAATTCATAGAAAGCGTCAACTGAGAGTCAGATGTGGTTGTTCCTCTACCCCTCGCTCTTGGAGCTGGTCTGGGAAGGAGACTCAGGAATTCAGGGTCATCTTTAGCTACTGAGCTAGTTCGAGGCCAGCCTGAGAGCTACATGAGACCCTGTCTCAAAACTAACAAACAAATAAGACTTTGACTGACTTAAGCTAGGACATTCTGTATCGTGCAACACTCTTCTGTGGTTACATTGTCGAGCTCCTACTCAGGGCTTGGGCGTGTTCAGGAGAAACCGTTGCCAGAGCTGTCTCTGGTAAAAGGCTGTGTCCTTTGGCGCTTGTTCCAGCGGGAGTGGTCACATCCTTGAGGCGCGTCCTTTCCTTGTCAGGTCCTCTGACCTCCAGCTTCTGGAGAAAACTCTGGCCGGGCGTGTTTGTGAGGAGGACTTGTGAAGAACATAAAGAGCCTTTTGTTTTTCAGAGCAAATCATGTGGTTTTTTGTTGCTATTAATCCAAGCACAAAGGGAAGTTTATGTGAGAAAATCATTATTGAACATTTTGTGCTTTGCAAATGTCAATAGAGTATTTTTTTTTTTCCATTTCCAGAATCACCAGAGTCTTCACCTCTCACACTGGTGATTTTTGGCCCTCTCTATAATGGCCCCTCTCTTTTTCCATCCGTCTTTGGCTTTTGTTTTTTTGAGCAGGATTCCATTGTATTACAGCTCTGGGGGGCAGTTAGGAGCCGAGAAATACCTCGGAGTCACACTGTACAACAAACCTCACACAAGAGATGTGTGGGTGGGAAGAACCGAGGAGGGTGGCTGCCTCTTCTCAGTTCGTGCAGCAGCAGAGAACTGAGCAGAAGTCAGGGTTTGTATAGGGTTTGAGGGGAAGGGCTCCCAAGGTGCGGATTGGTGGGATTTCAAGTTCAGAGTTTGGACTCTCTACTGTGTAGGTTGAGGGCTGGGTCCGGCTATTAGGGCAGTTAGAGTGTTCTGTAGGTAGAGCCTGGTTGTTGGTGGTACTCAGGGGAGTGGTTTGGTTATTTTGAGAGAGAGAGGGAGAGAGAGAGAGAGAGAGAGAGAGAGAGAGAGAGAGAGAGAGAGAGAGAGAGAGAGAGAGAGAGATACTGTATGTCAGAGGCCAGAGGAGAGCTTTGGATCCTTTGGAGCAAAAGTTACACACAGTTGTAAGCAGCCCAGCATGGGTGCTGAGAACTTGCAGCTTAGTTCTTCTGGAAGACTAACAAATGTTCATAACTACCAAGCCACCTCTCCAGCTCCCATATCTTTTTGTTTGTTTACTTCAAACAACCCTGGTTTCAGGATCTCAAACTTTCCTATTTATTTATTTACTTGTTTTGCCCACACTTGCACAATGACACGCTGTAAGTGTTGCAGTTCTGCAAACCTCACACAAGAGGTTGACTGAGAAGGAAAACCCCCAGGTGGTGGCTGCCTCTGCTCAGCCAAGGAATGTCAGAGAACTGAGCAGAATGCAGGTTTATATAGGACTTCTTGGGGGGGGGGTGGAGTTTTCCAGGGTGGCCTGGGATTGGTGAGATTTTGTGGCCTGACCTTGGGGCAAGCTCAGGGATTGGTAGAATTCTGGCTCTGCTCTTGGACTTGGGGTCCAGTGGGGGTCTGAGTGTTCTTTCCCTGGCCCTTTATCCTACACGTGCCGCAGCACGTATGGAAGACAGTCTAACTTTTGGAAGGAGTTGGTCTCGGGGACTGAGTGTAGGTCATCAGTCTTTACCTCCTGAGCCATCTCACCAGGATTTAAAAGATTTCTGTTTTACATTTATTTTGTGTGTGTGTGTGCTGCACACACGAGGAGGTCAGAGGATGACTTTCAGGAGTTAGTTCTGTCCTTCCTTCCTGTGGGTCCAGGAACTGAACGAGGGCGGTCAGGCTTGACATCCGGCACCTTTACGGACTGAACCATTTCACTAACCCAGGATTTCAAACTTTTAAGTTCATCCCTGGAACCACAGCCTCGTTACCTGTTTTACTCCCTCACCACAACTACCAGCTCTTGGCCAGTTTTCTTTCTTTTTTTTTTTTTTTTTTTTGGTTTTTCGAGACAGGGTTTCTCTGTGGCTTTGGAGCCTGTCCTGGAACTAGCTCTGTAGACCAGGCTGGTCTCGAACTCACAGAGATCCGCCTGCCTCTGCCTCCCGAGCGCTGGGATTAAAGGCGTGCGCCACCACCGCCCAGCTTCTTGACCAGTTTTCTTAAGGCTTATTTTATTTGTATATGATTTTCCGTCTGTGTGCGTGTGTAGGTGCTCTCAGAAGATCGCCGGAGCTGGACTTACAGGCTGTTGTGAGCAGCCAGCGTGGGTGCTGGGAACTAAGCTGCTTCCCCGGGTAGAACAAGGAACGCTTTTAACCACCTCCTGACCTTGACCAAATCTTCAGCCTAGTCTCTCTAACCTTGTAAATTTCTTCTGCCAACCCACTTCTGGGGGTCACCTGATCGCCCCACCCTCTCAAATCCCAGCAGGGTCTTTCATTCACTTCACCTGTAGAGTGTCTTTTCAATTCCAGGCCTGATTTCCAGTAGCCAAATTTCAGTTCCTTCACTACTGTTTACCATACCGGTAGTATTGCTGGGAAGGCCGTGAGCTGGTGGTGTCAGACACCGCTCTCAATCCGAGGACCTGCTTGTCCTCTCACTTCCTGAAGGTGCTCTCCCAGTCTTCCCGGTCTTAGCTTGAAAATCGGCTCGCTGGGTGAACCTCCGTCGGCTGCCAGGGAAGAAAGTGGGCTGGCTATAGCTGTATTTCTCCAGCTGTAATGGGTCGAGAGTGACCTAGGGATGGAGCTAACTTCAAATGCTGGTTCCAGCTAGAGGTATAGCTACATGTTAGCGTGTGTGCATAGCCCTGGCCTCAGCCCCTGGCACCAAAGGAAAGAGCTCTCCTTCCGGAAGAGTAGCCCTGGTGATGCCAATACTACAGTTTATATAATCTAAGGAGAACGGACCTCGGTGAGCTCCAAGAGTTTATTAATTACATTTTGAAATTACATTTGTGTAGTGTGTGTATGAATGTATGAGAAAACCATTCAGTTGTCATCCTCAGGAAGACTATCAGCTTCCTTCATTGCAGGGTCTTGCATTGTCCTGGAACTCAGTGAGACTGAAAGACCAATGAGCCTCATGGATCCTCCTATGTCTGCCTCTCCAGTGCTGGGATTACAAGTGCTTGACAGGCAGATTTACTTTGGTTCTGGAGATGAGATTCCGATCCCTAAGCTCCCGAGGCAAGCCCTGGCTGCGCTGTCTGTCCAGCCCCTGTTTGGAGTTTCTCTTACAGAAGTGCATACTCTACCTCTGAATTCTGACTGCTTTTGTTAAAGTGACCATAGGCTTGTGTGTTAACTAAGGGGAGCAAAGATTTACGTAATGGGACCCTCTAGAAATATCAACTAGAAAGAGAAAACTTACAGAAGACAAACGTCCATCTGTCCTGTTACAGTCTGTCTCCCTTGCTCCAGAGACGCCCTGTGCCCTTTCCCCCACTTCTTACTCCATGTTGATGAGCGTCTGGATGGCCTCCAGTTTAGGCCTGTTACAAATCACCCTGCTGGTGACGAGTTAATGATGGGGCAGGAAGTTAACATCTGGAAGACAGTTCTGTTTTCTTCACTTTAGGCCCTCATAAGCCTTCACCTACCTAGTTTATCTCTTCAAAGCATATTCCAGTCATGCCACTCTGCTTGCTCAAAAACACTGATGAAGCCAGGCGGTGGTGGCACACACCTTCAATCCCAGCACTCGGGAAGCAGAGCAGGTGAATCTCTGTGAGTTCAAGGCCAGCCTGGTCTACAAGAGCTAGTTCCAGAACAGGCACGAAAGCTACAGAGAAACCCTGTCTCAGAAAAACTAGAAACAAAAACAAAATCATTAACAAGCTTATGGTTGTGTTTGAAGCTCAGCCTAGCAAGCATGGAGGGCCCTGGGTGCAACCCCCATTACCACATGAACCAGGTGTAGTAGCACAGCCTTGTGATCCCAGCATGCACCTGTGATCCTAGCACAAAACTGTGATCCTAGAGCACATGCACACACATGCACACATCTGTGATCCCAGCTTGCACCTGTGATCATACACAGGCTTGTGATCCTAGCACGCACCTGTGTTCCTAGCACTCTGGAGGAGGAGGAGAAGCAGGAAGTTCAAGATCATCCTCCTCCCAGAGTTCACCACAAGCAAGCAAGCTAGCCAACAAAAACCCAAGTGTGGTGGTGCAGGCCTGTAATCTTGGCACTAGGGAAGTCGGGGCAGGAGAATCAAGAATTTAAGGCCATACTTATCTGAATAACAAATTTGGGGACACCTTGGGTTATCCTATGATGCTGTCTCAAAAACAACAACAACAAAATCAGAACAATAAAGTTTCGAGGTCTTCCTGTTGCCTTCCGGCTGGAACATAAACCCCTTTAGGAGCCTGGGTCTTGTCCCTTGCCTCAGGTGTGTGTGTGTGTGTGTGTGTGTGTGTGTGTGTGCATGTGTATTCTTTTCAAGCTGTTTTCTTCCTCTGCTCCTGAACACACACACACACACACACACACACACACACACACACACACCTAGCTTCTGACCCTACATTGGTTCATCTACATGTCTCCCAGAGCAGTTAGGCTGTTTCCTGCCCATAGAAGTGTTTCAGTTATGTTGCTGAACTACTTTGGAGAAGTTGTTCAAAAATATTTTTTTTTTTTGATTTTTGTCTCTCAGGCCCACTTCTCCTTTGAATTCCCCCTTTGCTACTTGGTGTTTTGTATGTGAGCTGGCTGGTCAGAAACTGAGTCTGTGGTGTCTGATGCCTCTCTAACCAAGACATAAGAACTTCTTAGAGCCTGGCATGTTGGTACATATCCATTACTCACGGGACTGTAGTTAGATAGAGGCAGGAGAATCACAAGTTCATGGCCAGCCTCAGCCATAGCAAATCTGAGGCCGGCCTTGGCTACATGAGGAGGAGAAAACCGGAGCGCTCTCTGTCTTTCGTGACTGGATGTTCAAGACACAGTTCCTAAACCAGTACTCAGGAGATTGATGTAGAACGAAGTGTTCACGGCCAGCAAGGCCAGCAAGTTCTAGTGGGCAAGAAGGAAAAAAAAAAAAACCAAAGGCTCATTTACAAATTTTGTTGTTGTTGTTGTATGAGATAGTGTTTCTCTGTGTAACCGCTCTGAATATCCTGGAACTCTCTTTTGTAGAACACGCTGGCCTCAAACTCAGAGATCCGCCTGCCTCTGCCTTCCAAGTGCTGGGATTAAAGGTGTGCGCCACCGCCAAGGCTCATTTCTAAATCAATGAATGAAATACTTGTTTATTGATCAGAAACCTCATTCATTTGCACTCTCCCTCTCTCCAAATACCCCTAGAGGATGTGGTCCTCTGAGCATCAGCAACACCACTTTTGTGGTGAGAAAATGGGAATTAGAGGAAGCCAGTTCGGAAACCTCAAAGAAGGGGAAGCGTCTCTGGGCTGAAGGGAAGGCTGCTGAGTTTTCTTTCCTCTTTGCTCTAGACTCTCCTGGTGGTCCCCCACCCACATTCCCCAGTCACGAAGCAAGGTCCAGGAAGAACAAGGGAAAATCTAAAAGACTCCGAGTTGCAAGGAGCCAGCACAGCTGTGGCAGTCTCAGCGACTGATTGATGTTTGCGGTCCCACAACCCTGTCCATTCACAGGCACAGCTGAATGGTGTGGGACAGGGTGGGGTAAGTGCTGGCCTCTTCCTAAGTAAGGAAGGCTTTGACTTCTGAACACCTAATGTGCTCAGGCCTTTGCAGTTCTTGGCTTGGCTTGTTCCTGGGAAGAGAACAGATTGAGCCTTGTTCACCAGTGCCCTTTCCAGGAAGAGAAGCTGAGTTCAAATCTAGTAGTAATTGATTTTGCTTTCGGTGTATTGTATTTAATTGTATTTTGACTTTGCCTTAGAGATAGGATGCTCCCGTTTGAAGAAAGAAACCGCAGTTGTGACCACTAGGTAGTCTGTGGCAAGACTCAGATTCAAACTCTTTGTTTCTAATTCTCCAAGCAGAGCCTGAGCGTTCTCAAAGCCCAGGACTTTGCTTCTGTCTTCCCTGCCTTGCTTTTCACGGACCTGTTCTCTCGAGCTCTGAATGGCTTCCGGTGTTATGCCTCAGGGGAAGCTGTGTGTCACAAGCCACCAACGGTTCAGACTAAACCAGCTGGGGTCTTCCAGTATCTGGGCAGATCTTTGAGACGTCTCAAGGAATTGACAATTTCCTTGGCTTCCAGAAACTTCAGTTGAGCACTGGTTCTTCATTTAAGGCAGTTTGGAAAAAGAAGAGGAACATCAGTAGTCTAAGGTGATTACAGTGAAGTTGTTATAGCTAAACACCAAGGGTGAGTAGCAAGGTCTCAGCTGTGTAGAGGGGACGGTGGGTGGTTATGATGAAATACCTTTGGAATTAAGCCAATACAAGTTTATTCCCTTTCAAATCAAAGAAAAGCATTTTTTCATTTTTGGAAAATGCTGAGAGCATCCAGGCACAGAACCATATTGACTGGTAAGGAAGGGATGACACCGAGGGAAATAACAGTACTTGAGCATCTGCTGTGTCGGTAGACACAGTATTGTACCCCCAGGAGTCTAGAGAGCAAGAGGGCCACTCTGAATATCATGGGCAAGGGGAACTGGGGACACTGCTCTAGTAGAATCCTGTCGGGTAGGAGTTTGAAGACTTTTTGAATAAAAATATAATGAATTTGGAGTTGGAGAGATAGCTCAAGTGTTAACCCCGGGGTCCTGGGCTCAATCCCCAGCACCCACATGGTTGTTCATAACCTTCTTGTGACTCTAGTCCCCATAGATCCAACAATGTCTTCTGGTCTCCTTGGATACTGTGTGCACACACTGCAGAGACATACATGCAGGCGAAACACTAATACACATGATTTACAAAAAAAAAAAAAAAAAAAAAAAAAAACAAAACAGTGCAAGTATGAAATGAACTTCCGTTGCAGAATTCACAACCCAGCCCACATCTGCTCTCTCGTTTGACACTGACCTTTGCTCATAGATTACTGAACTGGAATACAGATACATTGCCTTTTCTCCTCTACAATACGGATTCGGGATTTCTGGACCACTACCTGGCCAAACATAGGTACTGACATGCAGGGAGAACTGCTGGAAAGAGACCGGAGAAAGATTGTTTTCAATGGGAAGATTCAGATAGACTGTTGTCTTCAGGGATCTGTAGAGACTTACTGGTGAAAATCTGGCAAGTGAGCTGGTCAGAGTCCCACCTCCTTCTCCCTGTTCATACAGGGTTGTTGCATCCCCAGCTCTGTCCTGACCGCAGCTGTCTTTAAGGGGAACCCCAACTCCCCTAAGCTATTTAGCTGTTTTATATATATATATTCACAAGGCATTGTGTCTTAACACCTGATAATATCACAAGGAACCACGGACCTCATTCTTCTTTATTCCCTGCCTCATTGAAACTACGGGGAGTGTATTTTAAGTAGTGGACTTTTTGTGTATGGAGGTAGGCAGGAATGAAGGGGTGTTGGGGGACGGCAGGAACAGGGCTCAGGGTCTTACACACAATAGATAAATTAGTCGTCACTGAGCTATAGGCCCCATTAAGGGCCCAGTTCTTGCCTTTCATTTGAATGCCGTGTGATTCAGTATGTCACTGGGAAAGCGACACCGCCACTTTGTACCTTGGCCTTGTGGGGTAACCCCTATCTTCCACTTTCTTCTATCCCCAGGGAGAGTAAGGGCCTGGCTAAACGGAGCCCCCCCTCCCGAAAATTTTCCAAGACTCACGAGATGTCAAGTCATCTCTAAAATTTTTCAAAAACCCAGAAAGTCATTTCAAAAGTCTGACTTGGTAGCCTTGCAGGGAGGAAGAACAAACTTTCCATCCAGACAGCAGGTCTGCCCCCTAGGCTTGTGTGAAAGCCGCACAACTGTTGCTGCCCAGGCTCCACTGGCAGCTCCCCGAGCCAGGGGAAATCCACTGGCCTGAGAGGGTTCGCTGCTGCCCTAGGCACACATCATGAAGCCTGCGTCCAGGGGATTTCCCTTCGCAATGGAATCGGCGGAGTTTCATCTTTCTCAAAGATTTCCCAGAGGAATCCATTTGACTGTGTGGAAAAAATCTCAAATGTGGATTTCTCATTTAGTCACGAATAAAGAAAAATAAACATAATTCTAAGCAGTGAGAATGTATCTTCTTCGAGTGGTCTGATGCTTGCTTCATGCTGGAACCTCGCTGATTTGCAACCAAACAGCTGAGTAGAACAGATGTGGCCCTGCCTCATCTACACTGTGTCCCATTCTAGCTGCCAGCATCTGTACTGAAAATAAAGGTGCTTTCTTTAAGGAAGTATCCTAATATGTTAAAGCATACCACCCGAAATCATATGTGCCTCTTTCTCGGCCTAGTTAAATGCAGCCACACCTTAAGAGATCAAGGTTTGTTTGAATCTGTAAAATCTCACGGCCTGTAGTGTTTGTGATTTGAAACCTACCACCATTACAAGGGGGTGAAAATCTAGTCGTGTCTACGTGGGAACCAAAGACTTATGGCTATGAAAACATCTCTCTGTTGTTACATTTCTCTCTACGGTTTTCAGTTTGGTATACCAGCCATTTATTGAACTATTGTGAGCCACGACCTGTTCCAGGAATAGTGGAGGATACAGAGGTAGCCAGGCTTTGCTCTGCCAAACTGCTGAAGCCGAGACATACAGCTCTTGGAGTTAAACCGTACAGCTGCCAATGTTTCACTCCCAGATGGCCTGCTTGGGCTGGACGTGCTTACCTAGCGTCTGTGAGACCCCAGGTTCAACCTTCACCAACACCAAAACTAAGCAAACAGGCTCTCTGGCGGCAGTGCATAGCTATCAAAAGTGTCCATATGCCAGCTAGATCCCTTGTTTAACTGTGCAGTGACCCACACTGAGAAATTAGGGCGGTGGTATCCAGTGGCTCCGAGGATGGTCAAAGAGCCAAGATTTCAACAATTGCCGTGCATACAAAACCTGTGCGTGTGGCTGCTTAGTGCGGAGAGCTAGCTCGGCACAGGAGGCACAGTTGGTTGTGATCCTAAGCCAACAATCCCTCGAGTTCCTCCTATCTTGTACATTTCTAACCACAGAGATGCCAGATGATTTCGGAGCCGTCCGGTTCTCTTTCTTACAAGACAAAGTTCCTCTGCTTGCCCTTGACCAACGTTATCGTTATCGGCAGTCCGTCAAACACCCGAAGCATGGATTCCTCTACTCACCCGTTGTCTTTACTGTGAGCTGAATGTGGTTAGACACACTCTTTTTTGAGCTTTTTGAAATAAATTTTCTTGAGGATTCAAGCCAATAAAAGACACGAATCTATGCAGTGGACTGAAAGGTTCAAAGAGACAACTGGCAGAGTTGGGCTTCGGTGAGAGGGGACGGTCCTCGAGGAGTGACCAGGCAGTGGAGGGTGAAGTGGAAGAGAAGGTCAGTTTATTAACAACCCTGGTCCCTAACCTAGATAGTAGGCTTCAATCAGCATATAGTAGTGAACTCAAAGGAATCTGGGCAGAGAAGCAACTCGAGATGGCTCTAAAAAAAAAAAAATGATGCTGAAAACTGATGTATCAACAGGCAACTGTTGTACCAGGGAAGACCGAAAGGACTCTAACTCTGCACAGTGGGAGAAAGAATGAAAAGCTGGGGGAGAGTCATTTTACAGCAGCAGCAGCAGCAGCAGCAGCAGCAGCAGCAGCATTCCATCACACCCACGGGAAGCGATATTGCTAACAGCTGTCGTTTGCTAAGTACTTATTACATGGTAGGGGCTTTGCTTAGTACCTCTCGTTTCATCTTTACCCCCATAAAGTGGATCTTATTATGTAAGTTAGCAAGAGAATTCAGCTTGTATTAGGTCACATATCTGAGAACTGTTGCAAATGGAATTTAAATTCAAGTTTAAATAGAAAATAATAAACTTCTTAAAAAAGATTTATTTATGTTTACTATACAGTGTCCCATCTGCATGTATGGCTGCAGGTCAGAAGAGGGCACCAGATCTCATTACAGATGGTTGTAAACCACCGTGTGGTTGCTGGGAATTCAGGTCCTCTGGAAGAGCAGCCAGTGCTCTTAACTACCAAGCCATCTTTCCAGCCCCTACACTTTTTTTTTTTTTTAAAGTGAGCTGGGCAGTGGTGTTTCGTGCCTTTAATTCCAGCATTCGGGAGGCAAAGGAGGAAACTTTTTAAAAATTCAAGGCCAGCCTGGTCTATAGAGTGAGTTCCAGAACAGCCAGGGCTAGACAGAGAAACCCTCTCTTGAAAAACAAAACCAAAAAGTTTGTATTTACATGAATATGCCGTGTGTAGGAGGGGTACACTTGGAGCCTGGTACCCAGGAGCTGAAGTTACAGGTGGTTGTGAGCTGCCTGAGGTGTGCTGGGTGAGTAAACTGCTAGGTTCTCTGGAGAAGCAAGTGCTCGTAACCACTGAGCTACCTCTTACATTCTTAATTTATGTGCTCTAAAGAATTAATCCATTTGAGCTGAAGAGAATGCTGGACTCACAACCAAATATTTATTGAGCACTTTATATATGCTAGGCACCGTCCAAATTCATCTGATTTTTGCCTTCTTGGCGCTTAAGAGTAAGGATAAAAGGACAATAAGAAGTGAATACAGTTTTTGTTTTGTTTTTCTGGATTTCCCAGTGTGAGCAGCCATGAACAAGAGTCTCTGGAGACACTCTGAATCACGCAGTGTGGGAAATCCTGCACAGGAACCAGCATAAGTGCCTGGAAACAGTGGAGCTGCAGATGAGCCTACAAAATGTCAGGAGGGCAAATGCTTCTCGGGCCCCATCAGCCTAAGTTCACTCCCTGTCCCGGGTTCTCTGTGTGCGTCCTGGAGGACTGGCAGCATTGTGATGAGGCCAAGGCTGAGGCACTAAAGAAGCTTAGCAAGAGTAAGAAATAGGACAAGAAGTTGGCCCCAAAGTGCCATGCCTTTTTGTCCTCCAAGTCTCTGATCAAGCAGATCCCAAAATCCTGGGCTCGGGTCTAAATAATGCTGGCAAGTTCCCTTCCCTGATGGCACACAATGAAAATATGGGGTCAGTCAAGCAGCGGTGGCACATGCCTTTAATCCCAGCACTTGGAAGGCAGAGGCAGGAGGATCTCTGGGGGTTCGAGGCCAGCCTGGTCTACAGAGGGAGTTCCAGGGCAGGCTTCAAAGCTACACAGGAAAACCCTGTCTCAAAAAACGAAAGAGAGAGAGAGAGAGAGAGAGAGAGAGAGAGAGAGAGAGAGAGAAAGTAAAATATGGGGTCATGTTGATGAGTTGATGAAACCCACATCAAAATGAAGAGGGTCCTATGTCTAGTTGTTGCTGGTGTTCACATGACAATGAGGGATGATAAGTGGTCTGCAACATCCAGCTGGCTGTCCATTTCTTGGTGCCATTGCTCAAGATCCGGATTGTATACATCAGGAACCTGCTGCCTGCAATAGAGCTCACCCTAAGAAATCTCAGTGCCACCATAAAATGAATAAAACGATGACTTATAAGGAGCCAGCTGACATCAGGAGCAGGAGGAGGGGACACTTTGGAACTGACTGCTGTAAGGTACAGACTGTGAGTACAAAAGCAGGCTTTGGCTTAAGGAAAGAGAGGAGGAATTCCATCTGTACCCATTTGAGATTTTGAAATGTCTGCTTACTTGACAGAGGCGACTAGGGAAAATTCCGCTTCCAAGAAGTGTCCAGTGTGAGACCTAAATTTGAGAGACATCTGGATTCTTAGGGACTAAAGGAGTGTGTCTCACACACACACACACACACACACACACACACACACACACACACGCACACAGTCTTACAGAGAACTCCTTATCCATGACTGTTAAGGCAAATGGTAGGAATTGCAGTACACCTGGCTGAGAGACTGAGAAAAAGCACTCAGAGGTCAGGAGTTAATTCTGAAGTAGGGACCATGCTGGAAACAAAGGACAACAGCTCTTATCAGAGATCTTGGGAATTGGAGCTGGAAAGTCCCGAGTGTTCCAGAGAGCTGTTTACATGGACTACTTTCTTAACCGTGTTTCACTTTGGGATGTCCTTTTCTTCCTCGTTCTTTTTCTGTGCAGTCCTGGTTGTCCTGGAACTCACTCAAGGCTGGCCTTGAATCCAGAGATCTCCCTGCCTCTTGACTTCCAAGTGCTGGGATTAAAGATGTGCCCCAACACACCTCGCTTATAGTTTATACCCGGGGGGGGGGGGGGGTGTAAAAGAAGAAAAACCTTAACTCGAGAAATTAAAACTCCCTTGTGAAGAATCTCTTCTTTAAATGTTTTGCTTTGAAATAAGTGGTTTTAGAGAGTATGCAGCAATCTTAATATTTCAGTACTATAGCAATAAGCTGTCACAAATATTGGTGTGAACAAACCTTTTTTATCTAGGGGGAAAACAGGTTAATATTATGCTTCAAATTGTACATTCACTAAGCAGGTGTGCCTTGGGGTGTACAATGTGCAGTTTACAGTTTGCAAAGCCACCAGTTTTCCAGGATCTACTTCACCTTCTTGGAAGTACTTTTGGTACCATCCAACACCAGCTTCTGTGAAGCGCCTAGCCTTTGGATCTTGCTCATTGTCAATTAAGACTGCTTAACCTCAGGTTCCCATTACTTGTATTTCAACCTCAATTCCACTTTTAAGACACACACACCAAAAACAAACAAAAACAAAAACCAAAAAACTGTCCTGCTGTTCAAAGGAAGGTTTTGCCAGACTAGAAGAAAACTTTTGTTTTTGCCAGTGGCTTCGTCAACCTGCCGTCTTTCGGATCCTACATTAAGGGTTGCTGCTACGGTAGCTGCATTCCTCTCTCCCCCAAATCTTAGAAGCGGCGGGTAAAACGAAGGTCAGGAAAAACAAAGCCAGAACTCCAGTAAGCAGGAAAGCTAGTACAGGCGCCCGAACGATCGACGGTAGCCTTGATCACACGGTCTCCTGAGGTCACTGGAGGTCACAGATAGGCAAATCACTACTGCGGACCCCTTGAAAACTTCCTCCTTTGGCCAATTTACTCTCTAGAAAGCCCTAACGGCCGCGACCCAGAGCCGCTCGTCGGAAAGCGCGCCGGAGAGGGGCCACGGGACCAGACCACGCCCACTTAGAGGCGGGGCTTCGGGACTCGCCCCTCCCCTCCCGGAATCAGCGCGGGTCCCCTGAGAGGCACACCAGAGCGGAAGCCCCTCGGCCGGTGCTCCGGAAGCAGTAGCCATTACTTCCGTGAGGGACTTGTGTGCCTGGGGTGTGTGCTACGGGGTGCATTTTGTGTTTGAAATAGGGGGTACGCCATGTCCCGTGGGTCCAGCGCCGGTTTTGACCGCCACATTACTATTTTCTCTCCCGAGGGCCGACTCTACCAAGTAGGTGAGTGAACCGGGGCCGCCGGTGGGACACCCGAATTGCTCTGTCATGCTTCGGCCTGGAGCGAGCAGACGCGGCCCAAGCAGAGTCTGGGGCTTGAGGCAGGGCCCGGACCGGGAAAGGAGAAGGATCGAGGTCGGGTTCCATCTCGTATTCCCATCCCCGTCTGCAGGCGGACTTTTAGGCCGAAACCGAACCGGGCTGCCTTCAGAAGGGCCTTACTGTCCAGACACAAAGAGTTAGGTCTTGCCCTGCAGTGCCTGCCTCCGGCTTCCGGAGTCCCCTTCGCTCAGCGGCTCCCAGCCTTCCTAAAGCTGCGACCCTTTAACACAGTTCCTCATGTTGTGGTGATCCCCAACCATAAAATTAGTTTTGTTGCTGCTTCAAAACTGTAACTTTGCTACTTTTATGAAACGTAATGTAAATATGTGTTTTCGACGACCCCTGTGAAAGGGTCGTTGGACCCCCCCAAAGGAATCGTGACCCACATGTTGTGAATCTCTGCCTTAGCTCCATCCTACCTGGAGCCCGAGTCTTCCCTGGGAGTGATTGGTTCCTTACCCAGCCATCTAAAATGCAACCCCTTGTCCCCCTTTGGCTTTCTTTGTGGTCAGTTCTATACAAGCATGCAAAGCCTTACCCTACAGACACTACTGCTTCTGGAAAAGGGATAAATGTCACTCGCCCCTAATGAAGCTCACAGCTTAATGGAAGTGACAGATGTGAAGCCGAATGGATGGATAAAGAGAGAGGAGTGCAATCTTTGCAGAGTTCAAAACTGCACGCTAATAATTTTACCCGTCTCTAGGAACGCCCTGTACTTTTGAAGCTCGATCTAGTGGAGGCACAGTGTTAATCTCTACTGAAAGAACAGCTTTAATAGAAACCTGAACTGTCGGTTACTGCGTGTAACAGTAGATTTTGGTAAATTGAGATCGTGGCAGGGTTTAGGTAAGGAGTATAGGACAGACTTATAAACTCTTGCCACAGAAAATTTAGTGTCAGTAGGGCCTGATGCACATCTGGTCCATGATAATTTTATTCTGGAGTAAGTCATTTATCTCAGTGTCTTGGCAAGGAGAATGTACTGCCTTGGTTGACAGGCCTAGAGTTGGCCTATACATGGAGTTCTACACCTACACATCGAGAAGTCAGGTTAAAGAAGGTGGCCTGCTGTACAGTGTAGCTACATCCATTGTATGTGGTGTGGCAAAGGCCATCAGCGTTTAAGTAATTTGGTAACCCACTTAATCCACCTCATTTGAAGGTTGTGATACGAAGTGGTGTCCCGATCAGGGACTTTTTTTAGTGTTTTATTTCTGAGTTTCAGAGAATTTTTTGTGTATTAGATTATTGTTGTTTGAAATGTTGTTTTTGTTTTTAAGTTAACAGAAAAAGCCACACTTGAACTTGTATCTTGTTTCTGTAAAGTGCTTTGTAGAAACTGGCCATCAAGCAGTCTCAGTGCTTCCCGAGTTTGGTGGATAGGAAGGCAGCGTGTCGTGACATTTTAGTAGGACTCGGGAGAGAAGATGGAGCTGAGAGCAAGTTTAGTAGCAGACAGTGGTTTCAATCGGCTGGATAACGTTCCCTTTGTTATTCAGGACATCAGTTAGGCCTTGTGGAGAAGAAGAAAGTGAAAGAGTAGTCTGAGCAAGCAGTGTAGAGTGCAGAGTGCAGGACTCGCAGCCGAGCCTGGGTTACAGTACTGTGCCTGTGCTCCATGCTAGCTGGCCTGGGCAACTATAATCTTTGCTCAATTTGTGTTTGCAAAATTGGCCCTATAGTTCCTCCTCTTGTGGTTGTTGTGAGGATTAAATAAGGCAATCCTTATAGATCACTTAGTGTGAGCATTTGGTATGACAGAATGCCTATTCTTTGGCTTTAAAAAGAAAAAAATCTGTTAATTAGGATCTCTATAGATAAGGAGTCCCTTTCTTTAGGTCCAGCCTAGTTTGCTGGTAAAATATGTGCGATCATCCACAGTACTGTAAGTGCTGTGTATCAGGTTCACACGGACTCCCTCAAAGACACACCATCCAAGAACTATAAAAATACAAACTGTTAACCTAGACAGCTGAAGAATAATATAACCAGTTGGAGTGATGGTAAGGGAAGTAAGGATTGATAGAATGTTCCTCATTTGCCATAGTTTAAGACTCAAAGGTCCCATAAGGGATTCGGAGTAGTGTTTGCCTAGCATGCCTGAGCATCTGTATTTATTCCCAACACCAAAATAAATACATAGCAGTAATGAAGGCATACATTTAAATTACAGTACTAAGTATGAATAAAAACAGGATCTGGAATTTTAACAGCAGTAGAGTTTTTTAAAAAAATAACACCTTGGTAACTATTGAATCTTTTTCTTTAGATCTTAAAATAATTTTTAAAAGTACATTTTATGTATTTTGTATGTGCAGAGGTCAGAGGACAACCTAGGAGTCAGTTCTCTCCTCCTACTGTGTAGGTCCTGGGAATCAAGTCAGGTGTCCTGATACTAGCCGGTGTCGTTACCTCCTGAACAAGCTGTCTGCCTGGCCCTGAAATATTTTCCCCTAAATATTTATTTTGCAAATAGTGTGTGTTGTGTGTGTGCACGCGTGTACTTGTGTGCCTGCTCAACATGGGTGCTAGGAACCAAATGTCCTCTGCAAGACCAATACACTCTTAACTCTTGAACCATCTCACTAGCCTCTGAAAAAAAAATTTAACATGTGTGCAGATTGTGTTTGTGTGCAACCGTGTTAGGAATTGTAAAATGTAGATTTAAAGTTTGATTTTTTTTAATTATGTTGCCTTAATTGTCTGTTTGAGTGTTCATGTGCACATCAGAGGGCGACTTGTGGGAGTTGGTTCTCTCCACCTTGTGGGTCTCGGGTTGTTGTTTGTTGTTGTGGATCCTGCAACTCCCTGAGCCATCTCTCTGGCCCTGAAGTGTTTTCTCTTCATGTGTTAATTGCATTTGTTAAGAATTATAGAGCTCCTTGCTTTAAAATTTCACTTAAGGTTTGGGATGTAACTCAGTGGTTATCGCACCTGAGAAAAAGATGGAGTCAGGAAAGAGGAAGAGAGGAGAGTGTTCAATGTGTGTGCGTGTTTACACCAGAAAAGCTATAGGCTCACATTGTTATATTTTCAAATCTCATATTCTCCTATGCCAGTACAAAGACTGTTGATGACCCACTCTTGAGGATCACTGCTTTTACAGATGACCCATGCTTCCTGATTGTGTAGCCTTAAAACTTTGGGAGACAGCAGAATGTCTCTTCTTTTTTGTTGTTTTTAGAGGTTTATTTTATTTCTAATTGTGTATGTGTGTGTGTGTGTGTGTGTCTGCGCACACGTGGGGGTGGATGCTCTTAAGTGCAGGTGTCTGCCGAGACCAGGAGCATTGGAGCTGGAATTTCAGTTGATTGTTGAGCTGCCTGATGTGGATGCTGGGAACTGAGCATGGGTCCTCTGCAAGAGTAGTAACATATTAACTGCTGAGCCATCATTCCAGTCTCCCATCTTTTTTAAATAATCAAACTTTACAGGCTGTTTGGATCTTTCATCTTAATTTTCCAACTCTTGTTTATCTGGGAAGAAGAAATTAAATTTATATTCCCAAATTCAGTATAGCGTTTAAAACAAAAGTGTGGATAGAAAGAGTCTTACATTGTGTTGCTAATTATTAGCACCTCAGAATCACTTGTGTATGCTTTGTGAGGCCCAGTGTGTGTCCACAAGGGGGATGTGCTTCTCTGCTGTGTGCTGGCTTACTCTGAGCCATTCATTACCTGATATGCTTCTTATCCTGGATTTCTGATATCATAGACATAGTACCTTTTATAGTTGGCCTGTCCTCCACTAATGTTACATAAATGAAAAGTTGACGGGGTGGTATGAATTGTAGGAAATAAGCAAATTGTAAGAGGTTAATATGGGAAAAGTCCTTATATTTAGAACAGTTGTGTGCTAATCCTGTTATTTGTAAGGAAGGAATTTATATCTTTTATTTTTAAGATTTGTTTGTCTGGCAGTGGTGGTGCATGCCCTTAATCCCAGCACTTGGGAGGCAAAAGCAGGTAGATCTCTGAGTTCAAGGTCTACAGAGCGAGTTCCAGAACATCTAGGACTACACAGAGAAACCCTGTCTCAAAAAAAACCACCAATTTTTAAAAAATTGTATATTAGTGTTTGCATACATGTATGCGTATGCGCCATATACTTTGGGGTGCTTGCAGATCCCAGATGAAGGCAGGAATCCCTTGGGACTGGAGTTCAGGGAGTTGTGGCTGCATTATTGGTTCTGGGAACCAAGGCCAGGTCCTCTGCAAGAGCAACAAGTGCTTATAACCACTGAACCATCTTTCCATCCCAACAATTTGCATCTTAATAACTTGTTTTTATATTGAACACAGAACTACTGTGTTTGGCAGTTTGTGTGTGTGTGTGTGTGTGTGTGTGTGTGTGTGTGTGTGTAGTGGGGAGGAGACAGAGCTGTGTGTGCATACAGCAAAGTGCATATGCTAGGTGCACACTCCAAGTCAGAAGACATCAGAGACCTTGCTCTTCCAGCCTACCTAGTCCTTTGAACAGGGAACAGGGACTCTCACTGAACCTAGAAACCTAGAAGGAGGCTGGCTGCCAGCAATCTCCAGTGAGCCTCCTGTCATCCACCACTTACACTTACGTGCTCGGGGTTTATAGGCATGTGACCATGCCTGGCTTCCTATGTGAGTGCTGGATGTTTGAATTCAGTTCTCATGCTTACACAGCAAACACTCCTTCCCGCTGAGTCATCTTCCTTGCCCGGGTTTGATTTGGTTTTTCAGTTTGGAGAGGAGTCATGTAGGGGTCAGAGAACAACTTGCAGGAGTTACTCCTTCCTACCTTATAGAATCTGGGGCTCAAACTCAGGTTATCAGGCTTAGTCCAAAGTATTCCACCTGCTGAACCATCTTGAGGGTCTTGGTAGGTTTTTTGCTTTTGTTTTGAGACAGGGTTTTGCTGTGTATCTGAGCATGGCTTTGAACTTGAGACATTTCTTTTGCCTTAGCCTCCCCAGGGCTGAGATTATAGGCATGCACCACCAAACACGGCCAAAGACTATTTTTTAATGTGTAAAAAATGACGGGCTGGGGCTCAAAAAAAAAAAAAAAAAAAAGTAGGGTTAGATGTGTTCTTGCATATGATTTCAGGACTAGCCAGGGCTATATAGATTCTGCCTCCAAAATAAAATACAGACCGAAATAAATAACCAAGCATGATAGGTGTTTTGTGTTTGTAATCTTGTAGTTCCAGCTGTGGTGTGGCAGAGATGGGCAGATCTCTGAGACTTGCTGGCTAGCCAGCCATACTTTGCAAGCTCTAGATGAGGGAGAAACCCTATCTCAAAAAACAAGGTGGACATCCCTGAGGAATGAATGACACCTAAGGTTGTCCTCTGTCCTCTGGCCATCACACATGTGTGCATGAGTCCTGCACACAGACACAAAGGATTGAATAATTTGATTCACTTGGATCTGTTTTTTTTTAATTATTATTATTTTTTTAGTTATAAAAGTATGGGTATGTGCATGAGTGTGCCCATGGAGTACAAAAGGGGGCATCAGATCTTCTTTCTGTAGCTGGAGTTAAAGGAAGCTGTGAGCAACCTGGTAGGGGTGCTGGGAACCGAACTCAGGTCCTCTCTAGCACGTCCAGTCTGCACTAATGTCCACTTAATAGATTTTTCTGGATGATTGTTTCATTGTTTGAAACAGTCTTGTTATTGACCTATGTCCTTGGGCCTTCTTCAACTTTAGTACCAGAATTCTAGGCCAAGGCTACCACTGCCAACTTCTTTTGGTAAATTTTTATATTTGATACTGTGGTTTTCCTTTTTAAATTTTTTATTACTTTGTGTGTGGGTACATGTGCCACAGTGCTCTCAGTGGTGTTCAAGTACAGCTTTTGAGGAGCTGGTTCTTTCCTTCTGCATTATTATGTCAGTTCTGTGTGTTGACCGCGAGTCAGTAGTTCCCCTAGTTAGGTTCCTGCTGCTGATAGAACAGCTTGGGGAGGAGCAAGTCCATGCTGCTTACACCTCTCAGTCACAGTCATCACTGCAGAAGACAGGACAGCGTCTTAGGCAAGGAACCTGGAGGCAGGAACTGAAACAGAAGCCATGGAGGAGCACTGGATACTTGTGTTTCTTATCCTGGTCATTTATGGATGCTCTGGCTGGTCCTCAGAGCCAGTGTCCAGAGTAACACTTAAAGAAGATTTTGAGATTGTCTACTATGTAGCAAAATTTAAGCTACAGCTGAGATTAAAAATAATTTTTAAATTATCTTCTAAGCCAAGCGATGGCACACACCATCAATCCCAGCACTCTGGAGGCAGAGGCAGGCAGATCTCTGTGAGTTCGGTGTCATCCTGATCTACAGAGTGAATTCCAGGACAGACAGGACTACACAGAGAAACTCTGTCTCAAAAAAGAAAAAAAAAATCTATCTTCCATATTTTCTGTATTATCATGGAAAATGATAGACTTATTTCTAACCTTATCCCCCGAAAGACCATCCTTGTCAAGTAAACTATGTGATACCATGTAGTTTGTGTGTGGTTTCCATCTTGAGGCCTGTTTTTAAAAACAATGCATTGGCAGTGGCTAGAAGTACACAATCTGAAGTTGTAATAAACCAAAAAACCCTGTAGACTGTTATAAAAATTACAACATTTTCTTTCCATTTTTGAGACAGGATATCATTTATGTAGCCCTGGCTGGCCGGGTCTATGCTGGGATCAAACTTCAACTGATAGAGTATCAACATGAAATAGAATAGAAATTAAAACTGTATGTGGTTTTAGTTATTGACCAGAAATTAACAGAAGTATTAAATCTTTAGAGCAGCTAATATTGACCTAGGCATACCAGGCTTGGTCTAATTAATGCCCATAAAACATTTTGAAGAGCCGGGCGGTGGTGGTGCACGCCTTTAATGCCAGCACTCGGGAGGCAGAGGCAGGCGGATCTCTGTGGGTTTGAGACCAGCCTGGTCTACAAGAGCTAGTTCCAGGACAGGCTCCAAAAAACCACAGAGAAACCCTGTTTGGAAAAACCA